>NC_079437.1:21239771-21537271 GCF_903798145.1 Danio aesculapii
TCTCATTTTCAAATTATTGACTCATTCTGTACTGCTTTGGTCATTCAAATTATAATGTATGTTTCATAAATACACTGAAAGATTGAAATTAGCAGGGAAAGGGAGAGTGAGTTGGAGAGTGAGAGTGAAAGAGAGACTTTTGTCTTACCTTTTATAGAAATGGCTTTCTAAAGAAATTTGTCATTTAAAATACTAATTTCAGTTTAATATCAAAATTCCAGGGAATGTAGTGGTAGATGTTTTCATTTTCACTTTAACTTTGCCTCGTTTCAAAAAGGTCTGCACATGAATAATAGCTTTGTTGGTTAATTATGGCACATTTACGGCCAATGATAGAAAAGTGATGTTTTGTAATACTTAATAATGTATCACAGAAAATGGACGAACTTAAAAAAGTGTGAGTATGCTTAATTCAACCTAATTTTAAGCATTTGGAGATCTAATGTGAATGACAAGCTAGACTCTTGTTTGGGAAAGGTTTGGAAAAGAAGGGGAGAGGCAGGGTGGGAGTGGAGCTCTCAGTGCACCTGTGTCAGGTTTCAGAGCCATTGTTGGGCTGTTTACATCAGTCGCTGACAAATGTTTCTCACAAAACCAGCATTGTATGAGGCTTGAGAACATTTGAAGGTCCCCATATGATGATGTTGCTATATAATTTGTGTAGGCCATATTTCATAATTTGTCTATATAGAGTTGAAGTCAAAATTATTAACAGAGCAAGGAAATTTTCACAATATTAATCCATTCATTCATTTTCTTTTCGGCTTAGTCCCTTTATTAATCTGGGGTCACCACAGCGGAATGAACCGCCAACTTATCCAGCACGTTTTTACACAGCGGATGCCCTTCCAGCGGCAACCCATCTCTGGGAAACATCCATACACTCATTCGCAGATACACTATGGACAATTTAGCCTACCCAATTCACCTGTACCGCATGTCTTTGGACTGTGGGGGAAACCGGAGCATCCAGAGGAAACCCACACAAACGCAGGGAGAACATGCAAACTCCACACAGAAACGCCAACTGACCCAGCCAAGGCTCGAACCGATTTCGGCTAGAATAAAAGCAGATTTTAATTTTTAAGAACCATTTTAAGGTCAATGTTATTAGCCCCGTTAAGCAATATTTTTTCAATTGTCTACAGAGCATTGTTGTACAATAACTTGCCTAATTACCCTAACTTGCCTAGTTAACCTAATTAATCTACACTGTAAAAAATAAGTTGACTCAACTTAAAATTGAGGCAATGAACTTCAGAACATTTTTGAGTTTACTCAACTTAAATCGAATCAAGTGCAGTAATTGGGTTGAAAGTCAACTCAAAAATGTCCGGAAGTTTGTTGCCTTAATTTTAAGTTGAGTAATTTTTACAGTGTTAAGCCTTTAAATTGCACTTTAAGCTGAATACAAGTATATTGAAATAATATCTAGTAATATATTATGTAATGTCATCATGGCAAAGATAAAACGAAATTAGTTATTAGAAATTAGTAAAACTATTATGTTTAGAAATGTGTGGAAAAATCTTCTTTCCGTAAAAGAGAAAACGGTAGGGCTAATAACTCTGACTTCAACTGTATAATATAACAGTTCAGAGTAAAATTTAAGAAAATAACTGAACGTCTAATTACTAAAATGCATTTTAACGATTTTGCATAACAGAGATAAATGTTTGTCGTCGACCACAAGCCTGATTTAAGCATTTGAATCACTATGAGCTCGCTTTTACTGGGGCATTATTATTTGAGTGCTACTTGCAACAACCAAGAGAAAAGCTGGCAGCTGTTCCAGTCCTGCTATAATGCCCCTCAGCCACTGGCACGTTTACAAAACAAAGGAGGAGTTCTTCCTGAAGGCCTCCAAAATCTCATTTCACTGCTTTAAACCCAAACAAGTTTTAGAGCAACCACTCCCGAATTAAGGGCACTGTAAATACACGACCAACCGTGTCCTCTTCCTTGATGTTGCTGAGCGTGACAGATGGCTACTTCATCATCCTAATGTCGGAACAAACTTGTAAAGGATAGACTTAAAGCACAGGACTAATCGGTTTATTTATTTATTTATTTTTTTTTTTGGCTTTTTACGCCAAGAAGCATGTTAAGTTTGGGTGGGATATAAAGAGTTAAACGACGTAGCAGGTTTGCCGCTCCCTTATAACTTGTTAGGTGGTTTTACCTGCACGAGCGCCGCTTCAAGGTGGCTGTGGAGAAAAAGAGAGATACTAGAGACATCCAGCGCAAATCAAATGCAGGTGTTTTTGCGAATACTTCACACCGATTTGAGAGGATCTTTGACGGCTTAGTTGACTGTAATGAGACTTTACAACTCTGCGCGCAAATAGTGAGGGGTCACTTGCTGCACTTTCCCGTTGGAGGATACATCGAGTAAGTTTTTATTTGTTTTTCTTTTTTCTTTTTTTTTTTACTATACTACACTTTACTGTATGGATTTACTCTTCAGTGTTTGGACTTTCAGCAGTGAAATTTAAACCACACTGAACTGAACCAAACGGAACTTTAACTCTGAAAACTGGACAGTTTCAATTGACTAGAACTTCAATGTTAAGCTACGTTGACACAGTCTTCATTGTAAAAACGCTATAGAAATAACATGAATTTAACTGAACTATACATTTTTCAGAAGCTTCATAAACAGGATATGCCTTAATATTGTCACATTTGGTTTCTTCCAGCTATACAACAGCTTTAACTGCTTTTAAAAGAAAGTTTACACCAAATATTTCGTTGATTTACTTGATTTTAAGATGGTCTTCAAAAATGACTAAAACTGTCCAGATTAGCAGCAATATAGCCCAGACTGCTTAGTTTCTATTTAATCATTTATAAGTTAATGGATAAAAATTAAAGCGGACTTTGTGTATCCACACACCTTGTTTCACCAATGGAGTCAAGGTTCATTACAGCTATCAAATGATTGCTGTGTTGTGCCAGTGTTTATTTTAAACTGTTCTTTAGGCAGTGTAATTAGTTACCACTATTAATTTTTCTTTGTTTAATATTCTTAGAGTAAAACTTCTAACAATAAAGGCCTATTGAAAGCTGAAAAATATATTAAAAAAGAAGGACTGTGTGAGATATGCAGTGCTTTTATGTTTAAGGAGACTTATTTTCTGAAGTTCTAGCACTATTCTAATACTAAACATTCCACTGATGATTTCTTTTCTCCTGTTTTTTCTCCATTCTCTCTTTTCTTTGTGCATCAAATCATTATATTTTGACAGCTCACTGCTGTGAAGCTCAGTTGCTCTTTGAACTGTTCTGTGATGAACTGAGTCAGACTCTTGTTGATTAATTATGTTGGCGCATTTTAATTTCTTAAAAACCTTCAGATTATTTCTTTTCATTTTTAAAATGTATTTTGTGATTCACATTTTTAATTACTTTTTACTTTTTGTTAGTTATATTTTCATTAGTTTATTAGTTACTTAGTATTTCTTTTTCACAAATTTTTTCCCACGAGTTAAGCCTCGATAGGGAGTGACTGATGACAATTTCAGCAGACCAAATAAATAAGTGTTATTGCTTTTTATTTTATGACTAAAAGGTGTGTTTTATAAATTGCTTTAAACTTTATTAAACACATTTGTTAATTAAGGTTTAGTTTAATCAGACTGAAATAGACAGCAATCAAGTAATCGTTTAAATCTTTAGTCTTAAACATTTGATGTTTTAAGTGTTCCTGGTTTCTGTTATTGTTTGTGCTGCACAAGGAAGAACTGTGCAATCAAGAATGAGGTCAAAATACACTGGAATGTTGTAACTATTTTAAGACTATTGGCAATGTAAATGATTGACCAAACACTTGATTTCTTGCAGTTTACTGTATGTTGACAGTTTAGTTCATGGCTTTATGTTCAATATAAATATGTGGTAACCCTTTTAAACAAGCCTCTATCCGCTGACTATAGTTAAATATATCAGCATTTATTAATCTGAGTCAATGTTAAGTTCATCATGAACAAATACAATGTTTGATTCTATTGCTCATTATTAGTAAAATAATTTTAATTAAGTACTTTAATATGAACTAATGGACATTATTGTACGGTGTTGCCAGATCTATTCATATTATTTCATAATCGTTAATCATTGCAGATGAATATTTCTCTAATTTGAATGTAAACACAATCCTGGAACTTTGTTGGGTTGTAGGTCTGTTTGGGGGGATATATATATATTTTAAATACTGATTCGAAATACTCCTCTATGATATCTTGGATATGAATCAGATTTATCATTTGGTGTTTGCTGATGTAGGGCTGGGTGATTTATCAGAAAGTAATCAAAATCGACATTAAGAACCTATAATCAATCTAATTTTTACTTTTCACAATAATTACTTTCACTCCCACCTATGGAGTCACGTGGCCCAGTTCTGTTAGCCACACTTTGCAGCCACATCTAATCTCTGGTCAAAGTTGGATGATGGACCCATTCTTGAGCCTTATTTTGCAGTAAGAGTTATTTTATTTGATTTGATTTATATGATATTTTCTACTTTTAATAGGAAAAAACACAATGATTTATTTTGTTTCAAAAGTGCAAGTTATTATTATTACTTTTTTTAAGTTATTAGTTGGTGTTTTAATTTCAGTTGTTCAACACTGATGTTCAATAAATAATCATAGATAGTAGATGGTGTATGTTTATTTCGATTATTTCAAAATCAAGTAACGCACTCTTCATTCAAAAATCTCTCAGTTGTAATATGTGAGCATATTTACTGTACAAAACCTGTCAGTGAACAATTCGGGCAAAAAAATGAAATAAATAAATAAAATAATCGTTCTCTAATTGTAATCGAGTTAAAATGTTTCATTAATCGAGAATTTGATTTTAGGCCAAATCATCCAGCCCTATGCTGATAGGATACTTTGATACATTTTGTCATTAATTGGCCCAAAAATAGTTTTCATCCATAATAAATAAGACAAACGATTTAGCATTTGACTTGAGTTAAAGTGTTGTTTCACTGTAAAAGCTGTATCATTAATTATTCACTCTCATGTTATTCCAATTTGAGAACAATAGTTGTCAGTAGCATTTGGAAGAAATTGTCTGAAATAGGGCTGCACAGTATATCGTTTTAACATCAATATTGCAATGTGCGAATCTGCAATAGTCACATCACAGGATCTTCAAGTTAATTTAAACCAGAGATGCCCAAAGGCCCTAACCTTTGATTTTGCCCATCATTCCATATGAGAGGAGAGTGAGAATGATGGAGAGGGTTGGGGCAAATGTCTTTAACGCGGAGATCGTCATCTCTAATTTGACGTAACCTTTTTTTTTTGTTTTATTGCTACAAAAAGCAAACTGAAATTAAATATTTCAATTAAATGTTATCAGATTTTTCATATTTTTAATTGAAATGAATCAGATTTTTAAAAATGTAAATACTGTCATTTGACAGATAGAAGATGCAGAAGACATTGATGAGCAAATCAAGGCAAAAACTAAGTGTAATTCTGTTATAAATTAGATTGTTTTGTTTGTACTCCAATAAATTCATGATAAAATGTAAAAATATACTGTACTAGGTGTATAAAGCAATGTTATTAAATAAATATTATTAAATAAATTAGGAAATTAGCCATGGCAACTATATTTACCCTCAGCCCACTAGCCTCAATCAAGTTTGGTTTTTGGCCCTTCATAAGGAAAAGTTTGGGCACTCCTGATTTATTTGGACATGTTATACAATATAAAAAGAATGGTTTTTGCTTTAACAATTAGAAATAGATTAAATTGATTGGGTTTATATGTTTATAAATAGAAGAAAAATACAAATTATATATAATATATATATATATATATATATATATATATATATATATATATATATATATATATATATATATATATATATATATATATATATATATATATATATATATACACACACACACACACACACACACACACACACAGGTGAAGTCAGAATTATTACTCCACTAAATTATTAGCTCCCCTTTATTTTATCCCCCAATTTCTGTTTCTGAAGATTTTTTCATCACATTTCTAAACATAATAGTTTTAATAACTCATTTTTAATAACTGATTTATTTTATCTTTGTTATGATGACAGTAAATAATATTTGTATAGATATTTTTCAGGATACTTCTATACAGCTTAAAGTGACATTTAAAGGCTTAAATAGGTTAATTAGGATAAAAGGCAGGTTAGGGTAATTAGGCAAGTTATAGTATAAGGATGGTTTGTTCTGTAGACTATCTAAAAAAGATTAGCTTAAAGGGGCTAACAATATTGACCATAAAAAGTTTTTTTTTAATTAAGAACTGCTTTTATTCTAGCTGAAATAAAACAAACAATACTTCCTCCAGAAGAAAAAATATAATCAGATAAACTGTGAAAATGTCCTTGCTCTGTTAAACATAATAATAAATTCAAAGGGGGGCTAATATTTCTGACTTCAACTGTATGTATATACATATTTATAAAAAAGAGACACTGCTATTTTACATTTGATTATTAAATTTCTATATCTCAATTACGCATGGGCCATGGGTATGATGACCTTGGATATAAATATCACGGTTTCACGGTATCGTGGTATTGTGATTACTGCTCTAAAATAAGTTCTTTCTGGGTAAAAAAAAACAACTTTTTCCCCCATTGAACAGAATTTATTTTATTTTAAGAAACATTTTAAATATTTTGGACCAGTAGCTTTTGATGTGGAGGTTCCTTTTCTGCTGGAGATACTGTTGCTCTAAAAAACTAAATAAAAGTTGCGAAAAACATGTTAAAATAAAAAACTAAACTTATATGTACCTTAGGAATGGTATAACAGAAAACTTTGGCGGTTTTAAAATCTTGGCTTTTTCAAAACGTGGTAAACCTTTGAACTGGATATTGTCCTAATCTCAATACTGTTAGACTCCACCAAAATTGTGTTATTTATTTCACTTTTATCTTTGTTCTATTGTTTTCATCTGTGCTTTAAATTATATTATTTTGTGTGTTTTTGTGTTATTATGTATATTTTATGCCGATGCACTCCCCTACAAAATCATCACAATCAATGTAAAATTGTGAGTTTTTTTTTTTTAAATAGTTGTCTTGTGAAATTATATTCATATCGCAATATACAGTTGAGGTCAGAATTTTTTTTTTCAAATATTTCCCAAATGATGTTTAACAGAGCAAGGACATTTTCACAGTATGTCTGATAATATTTTTTCTTCTGGAGAAATTCTTATTTATTTTATTTCAGCTAGAATAAAAGCAGTTTTAAATTTTTAAAAAAACATTTTAAGGTCAATTTTTAGCCCCTTTAAGCTATATATTTTTTGATTGTCTACAGAACAAACCAAGCTGTACAGCTTTAAGCTGTAGTGCTTGAAAAATATCTAGTAAAATATCATTTACTGTCATCATGGCAAAGATAAAAGAAATTAGGTATTAGAGATGAGTTATTAAAACTATTATGTTTAGAAATGTGTTAGAAAAAAAATCTTCTTTCCGTTAGACAGAAATTAGGGAAAAAAAATAAACAGGGGGGCTAATAATTCTGGCTTCAACTGTATATGGCAGAAAAACAAAATATCGCAATGTCAGTTTTTTCCAATATCATGCAGCCCAGGTCTGATCCATTGATGCTTCTGTTCAGATACAGATGAGTCCATCTTTAAAGTGAAATCATGGGCGCATCGATAAGTGCTTTTGAGGTTTTATTTGAATGACAAAACTTTGGCTTACAATCTAGACTTACCCGGTTGATTTGATTACACTAGAATCCCGTCTCACCCAGTTCTCCTCACAAAGCTCGTTCAACAGGAAAGAGGAAGTAAAGCGAGGGACTAAATCTGTGATTTCAGTTCCACTGTTGGAATGGTTGGACTTTGTTGAGTACTTACTATATAAATTAAAAATATAAAATCAGCTTTTGATTTTATACTTCAAACTGTTTCTTACGCATGTCATGCAGATTTATTGACAGATCACAGGATGTTTACTGAGCCTGTGATTGTTTGTTTATTTGAATTAGCATTACTCCACCTATAGAGGAAATGATAGTTTAACACGAGTCCCTCCACCCACACAGCTAGTTTGTGTTCCCAGATGAGGTTTCTGTGTTTGTATGAGTGTTCATACATGTGTGTTGGACCCTCGGGAGATCCAGCTTTCCTGTCAAATAATCTGATGAGCCCCTCCTCTAAATGTTTTACTGTAAATATGCCATTTCTGTAAATCTCTACTCACTATACCTCCTGATAACACACTCTTATCCAGAAGCTGAGCTGTAGTTCAGTGGAAAAGCATCTTACCGTCTTGCTTCATTTTGAAACTCTCATTCCCTTCAGGTTTGACCAAATGTGGTCAGAGCGCAGTAACTGAATTTTGGTACACTTTCTGATCCTATTTTTTTTTTACGAGAGGCTATCTATTTTGACAACTGTTCAGATGGAAGTGAAAGAAGTGATCCTTAAGGCTTGCCGTACGCTCATGCCCAGGCTGCAGACCTTTCTAAGGTTTCGTAAGGTAAGCTGGAGACACAAGGTAGCATTGTCAAGGTTGAGACTTGAGTTTGTGGGAATGATGCGACAGATATGCAGGAAAATCGTGGACTTGCTGATTACATCAGTGCTTGTGAGACTATCCTACTGTTGTTCTCATAGAAGAGACTGCCCTTTACAAGTCAAAGATCTCCCACTTTAGTGGTGATATAGGATAAAATGCTTTATTGTTGTTATTGAGGTGTTTAGATCCTTATAATTGGTTTTGGATGACCGTATTGCCAGCATGAGATGCCAAATTGTGTATTTTTGCATTTTAATTGTTGTTTATTTGAATTTTATTCTATGGTCTGTTGAAATTCTTGATTCTGATTAAATAAAAACCCTGAATGCACAGGTAGTTTCATTCAGATTTGATCACAATCTTAAATGTGTTACCATCAAACATATGGTAACCATAGTATCTCAGTGACACTTGCTGGATCCTTAATTCCTCTGTGGGATCTCAAGGGAGTGGATGGAGATCCACCGACTCTCTAATATGCTCAAAAATATTGGTGGTAGCTAATGCATGTTACTATGAGCTATTGTATATACGATCTCTCTTTCTGCCTGTGATTCAAATAGGGATATCTAACATGTCAAAACTGTTGTTCAAAGCAAATTCAAAGCAATCTCATGGCAATTCATAACTTTTTGATTTAATGGCTAATTCGTATGAATTCGTGCAGTCTAATTTGTACAATTTAGTACGATTTGCTCATCACCCAATGACAGTTGGCTTTAGGGGTGGGGTTGCGTGCCACGCCTCCTTTTTACAACTGAATTTATATGAATTAGCCACTAAACTTACAAAACGTAAAATACTTACGTTTTCTCGTGAGATCAGGCTGGAAAATTCGGTCAAATATTGTTCTGGACATAGCAATACTATTTTAAGTTGCCTATAATGCCTCATTTGCACTAGCAGAGACTTTGTAGCTACCTGTTGCTCTGGGTTGCGTTTAAAGTTGTTAGTGGGCGTTCCCACATTAAGATTGTAATGTTTATGGTGATATTAGCAGAGAGGGTATGAGTTTACATACCGCTGAAATTAAACATTCAGAGAAAACACGAAATATAAATGGAATCAGTACTAAAATGCTTAATTACAGAAATGATCAAGAAACAAAGTGTGTTCTCTGTCATTGCAGCTATTCATCTGCTACAAATGCAGGTCTGTGTAGGTCTACCCATCTTTTACAGTCTATTAGGTCTACAGCAGGGAGAATACAATCGGCCTCTGAGTGAGCTAAGAGAGGATCATGTGAGCTTTACTGGTAGTCCTATAGAGGAATTACCAACCTATGTCACATGACGTGAGATGGGTTCCCGGTTGCAAAAAGACACTGGTTGCAATCGCAAACATGTCGTGTTGTGCGGTAGGATGCCAAATTCAAAGGTAAAAACTTAACTTTTACCGTACACCACACTGCTTTTAATGCCAACCGCAGACATGTTTGGCTAAAAGGGAGCTGAATCGAGTGACGACTTAATTAAAAATGCTGGACTCTGCAGTTCTCATGTTATATCAGGTAAGTTCACTCTATGCTGAATCATACACATCACTCGTTTTTGATTGCAGCAATAATTTCAGCAAAAACAGTTATGGTTAATTAAACTGCGGAAACTGAATGCGTAGAATGAAACGTAAAAATATTAGTTCACATACCCTGCCGTACAGGTGCAGTTCGCCATCAGGATGCAGTTTTGCTTGTTGATGATTACCCAGGCCCTGTATAGCTCCGTCTTTCTTCCTTGTCTTTGGTTAGGCAGAACCTCGGTTTTTAGCACTACAAAGTTTTGAATCTGGCAATCATGAAAAATTATTAGGCATCAAAAGACCTGTAGGCCTTTAACTTATCTCTTGTAAAAACACTTGGAGTTTCAATGAGATAGTTGTATATTTCAGGTTGGATGCTTGGCCATTTCATCTTATCCAATATCCATTGGGAGGGTGCTATCGCAAATGGAGCTGTCAGACGAACGCTGCTCACTTTAACGTTAATTTTGCAGAATAACTGTACTTATCACAGGGTGACGAGCTGTTATAATACGCTAAAAGCATTATGTAAATAATATCTATTAAATGTAGTCAATATAACTTATTTCTAAGACAACAACAAACTCTGTACCACATCGGATGTCATTCCCTCACTGTAAATGCTAGCGCTCCTGTTTTTTTCTGCAACCTCCCTGCGTGCGCATCCTCAGTGTTGACAAACATGGTAATTCGTCTACTGGCTGTCACTCAAGAAAGTCGCTCTTCATTTGAATAGAGCTGAAGGATTCTAAACTTTGTTGGCGCGCGACACTATATCATTTCAGCATTGATATTGCAATGTGTGCATCAGCAATAGTCACATCGTAAAGATATTCAGTGTTGTGTCTGAACTACAGTTGTCCAGGCAGGAGCCACAGAACACATCTGATTTGTAGAGTCACAGCTAAGTAATATTAGAGTAAAAGTTGATCATTTGCATGTGTTTTTAACACCTTTGACTGTGCATTTAAAAAAAGTATTTTTGGAGGTGAATTGTTTTTAATTATTTATACAATTTATGCTAAAAAATGTTTGAATTTTTGTCTTGTTTTTAGTTCACATATCTACATTTCAAAGTGATAATAAGATTATTTTAATTACCCCTTTGACAAAAATTTTAGATTGTTGCAAGGAAAAACTCTTAATTTTGACTTATTTCTTCTGAAGGCAAAAACAAAACACTATTTTACTCGATCTACATGAATTTTTAGATATTTGGACAAGAAATGAGACAATAATTTTTTTGCATTGTGATAATTCCATTTCTGTACCAGAATGCTGTTAGATTCCCCTGAAACCCGTCAAATAGAGCTATTTAAACCATCTTGTGAAACTCAATTCATTCAGAAAAACTAAATATCGCAATATCACATTTTTCCAATATCGTGCCGCCCTAATATTTTTTAAATCATTGTAATTATAATATTTAATATTATTTTGATTGAGTTGTATTCCTTTTAGCCGGTGTGTTTGATTCAGATTTTTTTTGTAAGGCTTCTCAGAATCCTCTGCCCGTTGTTATGTTTTGATCTTGGCTTCCCTTCCCTTGAGAGAGTGCTGTGGAAAACACATTATCTGGATGCTTCCTCATTTTGAAAGAACACACAATATACAGTAACTTTCACTTGTACTAAACAAACACAGGTTTTCATGAAGGGCCTGTTGTTGACATATTTGAGATCTCACATTGTGGTTTCCAGCAAGCTCCCATAGGTGTGCATTTTGTTCAAATTAGATTTATTGTGCCCATGTCAAACATGAAGTTGCCTGCTCATAATGTTTGGAACATATGTGATGCCTTGTGATTTGGGCAAACATTCCTCTAAAGTGTAGAGATGCTCTGTTTGATTAAAATTCCCTTGAAGAGTGAAGGCCCAAAGATGAAAGCTGGCAAGATATTTGATTCCACATAAAGGTCTTTGTGTCGCTGCTGAATCGAGGGAGCGGTTTCAGCAGGATTTTCTCCCCAAAGCGCTTTGTTTTTGTCAGGTTGCTACTATACACCTTTGTTCAGATGAATAATGAAAGTTCTTCCATGAGACAGTATTTAGATACACACCTCAGTTTGACTTGATATCACATCAGTGCCATGTTCCATGTAATGTGGTCGGTTTAATAGTATACTGTATATCCATTAAGTTGAATCTTTTCTTGGTTTTCAGTGCTCATGTACACAGCAATATTCCTGAAAAAATACAGCTTTTCAGTATTTGCTACCAAAGTGTGTTTGTTTTGTCAAACTATTTGGGGACTTGACTATTTTGGATATTTCAATGTAAATTTTCAGGCAGAAATAATTTTAATGCATGCTTTTGACTTATTTGTAATTGCAAATGACTTTGCATCTGAATAATATATATTTTTTTCTGTGACTATGATTATGAAGGTCATTAGAGGATAAGAACATTTTTATTTTCAAGCCACCAAAAACAGAATTTATAATATAGCACAATACATTGCAGGATATCCTTTTTATGATCATTTTTATTTGTCATTTGGTTCTGTAAATGCTCAAGCTCTATAAAGGCAGATGGATTTTAATTGTCAGTGTTTTTGTTTATCATTCATGAGTTAAAAAAAATTGTACTGTAAGTGGAAATCATTCCTCTTGGTTATCATTATAGCTATAACGTGGACTATTTTTACATTTGCCATCATTTTCAGTTTAGTTTTAGTTCGTTTCATAGAAGATATTGTTAGTTTCAGTTTGGTTTTTATTTTGTAAACATTTTAATTTGCCTTTTATCTACTTTATCTAGTTTCATTTTTAGTTTTAGTAGAGTTTAGCAGATTTAATAGGACACGATCAGAGTAGACCAAAGCATACTAATGTTTAATTTTTGCACATGTTACATTAAAGTTGTACAAAACTCTTAGTAATAAATAAAATAATAGCTTGAGCGAGGCGACACGGAGGCTCAGTGGTTAGCACTGTCGCCTCACAGCAAGAAGGTCACTGGTTCGAGTCCTGGCTGGGTCAGTTGGCATTACTGTGTTGAGTTTGCAAGTTCTCCTCGTGTTCGCGTGGGTTTCCTCTGGGTGCTCTGGTTTCCCACAGTCCAAAGACATGGGTGAATTGAATAAGCTAAATTAGCCATAGTGTATGTGTGGTAATGAGAGTGTATGGGTCTTTTCCAGTACTAGGTTGCGGCTGGAAGGGCATCCACTGTGCAAAACAAATGCTGGATAAGTTGGCGGTTCATTCCACTGTGGTGCTCCCTGATGAATAAAGGGACTAAGCCGAAGGAAAATAAATGAATAGTTTGAACCAAAAATTGAACCCAAAACCATACGAATGCAAGTTGAAAGTAAAAAAATTAAAGTCACACTTTATTTTAAGGTACAATTCTCACTATTAGCAAACCATTAACTAAGACTTTCAGCTTGATAAACTAAATAATGTATCCTTTATGTAATGTATCCTGCACCTCCCTACAGAACCATCATAATCAGTCTAAAATAAGAAATGAATGTTCATAAAATTATCATCTTACTGGGGAAATATTTTTCGAACATTCTCAAAAATATGTCAAAAGCCGACAGATCCTGATCCCCTTATTGCAGTTCTAGGTATTACTGATTTCAAGAAAAACAGTACAGAACAAAATATAATTCCATTTGTTAGTCTACTAGCATGAAGGTTACCATTATTAAACTGGAAACAGAAAGGTGCTCCTACACACAGTGTTGCAGTATATACATCTAATGAGGGACGTAATGAACTTCTATAAAATATGGCAACTAACGATGCTCTGATCAGGATTTTTGCAGCCGATAACAAGTACCGATTCCTTGTCATGGTGATCGGCAAATATGGACTACCGATTCTAATGCTTCAAGCTTTATAATGCATTAAGCACATTTCCACTCTAAATATGAACCTTAAGTGGAGATCTCTTCTTACCTAAGAGAATAAATTAAAGATGTTACATATAACTCCTTAAACATGTCTCGTATCACCATTAAGTGTAGACATGTAATGGTCAGAAGCAGCTTTAAATAAATTAATAGATAAAACAGATTGGTAAGATTGGTAAAAAAATGGCCAACACAGCAATATGGAAACAATAGACAAAGCAATGATAGAAGAAGAATTCAACATGTCTCAATGAAGTTTGGACTGCATATTTGATGCATAATTAGTTAAAATGCACACCTATAAATCCATTACTTTTTTACTAAAAGGAAATATGTCCATAAACTACTGTTTATTGCAATAAGTATATTATTAAAAACTCAAGTTAAAAATTCATTTTTTTTTTAAATTTCCAGCCAGGTTTTAATGAACTTGCAATGTTGTTGAAAACACACAACTTTCAGTTTTTATATGTAAAAATAAAAATCAGTTCTTATGTGTACTCTGCTTGTTAACTCGTAAACAAACAATTGCGATTGGTTCATAAGATCGAGTGTTGAGCACCGATCGAGTCATGAAATGTGATTGTTGGCCGATTCTGATCTCCAGCCGATCGATCGGAGCATTCCTACTGGCAACCTTTCATGGATTATTTTAAAGATATAAATTCTGCAGGAAATAGTTAAATTGAAAAGTTTTTGACTAATTTAGTTTTTATTTTTATTTATCATTTATTAAATTTTTTAATTTCTTATTATTTATTTTCTTTTTGTATCTATTATTATTATAATTCTGTATGTTTTTTTGTCAATTGTTGCATGAATGTTTGTTAGACCAAATTTGCATGTCATTTTGTTTTGAATGTTTAAAAAAAAAACAATAAAGAAAGTATAAAAAAAAAGAAATTAATATATTTATATTGCAAAAGAACAAAATATTGCAACGTTATATTTTTTTTCTATATCATGCAGCCGTATAATTAGTAGTTAGTATTAAGGTAGTAGTTTGGTTTTAGGGATTAGAATTAGGGATGTAGAATAAGATCATACTTTATAAGTACTAATAAACAGCCAATATCTTAATAATAGGCAGGTAATAAGCCAGTAGATAATAATGGGTATTGGTACTTGAAATGTTGCCAAATTATTAATCGAAATTTGTTTTTAATTGATTATGCATTTATTTACATTTATGGAAACTATATTTTCAGTTTTCGTTTATCTAAAGTTTAGTTAAATTGATCTAATTATACTTTTAGTTTTCATTTAACTCCAATAGACTTGGCTATTTAATATCATTATAATGTTGTTGTTTTTTTCTTTAGACAGTATATATCATAATCGATGTCATTATTGCTGTCTTTAGCCTTGTTAAAACACCCAATGTTCTTCTCTCCCATCAGACGGAGAATGATCCCACCACAGCACTGTATGCAAACGTTGCAGACATAAAGAAGAACATTCCTCGCTCTTCAAACTCTTCCGTCTCCACCTGCTCCTCTCCTGGCATCACCCTCAGTCCCGCCCCAGATTCCATCTCTCCGCCCAGCTCGGCCGAATGGCGGGTTCACACTGACCACGACAGCGGTAAGGAGTTCTACTACCACCCGGCCACAGGACAGAGCAGCTGGTCTGACCCCCGCAGCCCACAGCCGGGAGCAGGAATGGAGTCTGTGACAGCCCCCGTTCCTGCGTCCAGCCCGCCCTCGGTACACTCCGACTGGGAGCAGCTTTTGGATGAGGCCACTGGGAGACATTATTATTATAATCCTGCCTCCAATGAAACTTCTTGGACTGCCCCGGAGCTATCGGCACCTCCTTCCTCCAAGCAGGGGCCACACAGTGACAAGGACAGAGAGGGGCCGGTAAGACTCTGTCTGCACTGATGAAATCTTTTGGGCCATTAGGATTGTTTTAAAAAGAAATTCATACTATTACTTTCGTATCTGTCTGTCTTGTCTATCCTTTTGTTTGTCTGTGTTTTGTTTTATATATAGTTCTATATTATATCCATCCATCCATCCATCCATCCATCCATCCATCCATCCATCCATCCATCCATCCATCCACCCATCCATCCATCCATCCATCCATCCATCCATCCATCCATCCATCCATCCATCCATCCATCCATCCATCCATCCATCCATCCATCCATCCATCCATCTATCTATCTATCTATCCGTCTGTCGCATTCCATCCATCCATCCATCCATCCATCCATCCATCCATCCATCAACTGTTTTAATCTATCTATCTATCTATCTATCTATCTATCTATCTATCTATCTATCTATCTATCTATCTATCTATCTATCTATCTATCTATCTATCTATCTATCACAACTGTTTTAATATATCTATATCTATCTATCTGTCTATCTGTCTATCTGTCTATCTATCTATCTATCTATCTATCTATCTATCTATCTATCTATCTATCTATCTATCTATCTATCTATCTATCTATCTATCTATCTATCTATCTATCTATCTATCTATCTATCACAACTGTTTTAATCTATCTATCTATCTATCTATCTATCTATCTATCTATCTGTCTGTCTGTCTGTCTGTCTGTCTGTCTGTCTGTCTGTCTTTCTGTCTGTCTGTCTATCTATCTATCTATCTATCTATCTATCTATCACAACTGTTTTAATCTATCTATCTATCTATCTATCTATCTATCTATCTATCTATCTATCTATCTATCTATCTATCTATCTATCTGTCTGTCTGTCTGTCTGTCTGTCTGTCTGTCTGTCTGTCTGTCTGTCTGTCTGTCTGTCTGTCTATCTATCACAACTGTTTTTATCTATCTATCTATCTATCTATCTATCTATCTATCTATCTATCTATCTATCTATCTATCTATCTATCTATCTATCTATCTATCTATCTATCTATCTATCTATCTATCTATTAACTGTTTCTATATATCTATCTATCTATCTATCTATCTATCTATCTATCTGTCTGTCTGTCTGTCTGTCTGTCTGTCTGTCTGTCTGTCTGTCTGTCTGTCTGTCTGTCTGTCTGTCTGTATCTGTCTATCTATGTCTATCTGACAGTCTTATCTATCTTTCTGTTACTGTGTTTTGTTCTATATATCGATCTATATTATATACATCCGTTTATCTGTCCATCCATTCATCATCCATCCATCCATCCATCCATCCATCCATCTCGTTCTATTGTTTTGTTTATTGTTCTGTCTATCCATCTATCTGTTTGTGTAATCTATATCTCCTAATTTTTTTTTTTTGCTATTTCATTCTTTGTATTCTCAGCCTCCTCTGCCAGAAGAGGACTACCCAAAGAATCAACATGAGGAATCTCATATTTCATTTCAGCTCCCTAAGGATTTCCAGTTGCCTCAAATCAAGCGCGCTGTCATCCCTAGGGCTGTTATGGACACAAATAAAGATGTCCCCACGGGCTGGACTCAGTCTGTAGGGACTGATGGGAAATCTGTCTTCACAAGTGAACTCACAACTGAACAGGTAATGAAGGTTCACCAGAAATCAGTCACCTATAAGACTACTATCGAATTAAGGACAATTATCATCCACTACTAAACACACTTAATGAAATAGTTCACCCAAAAATAAAACATCTGTCACCATTTTTTTATTTATTCTCAACTTGTCACAAACATTTTAGGTTTTATTATTTCTGTAAAACACACACAAAAAAATATTTTTGTTGGAAACCATAGCCAGCCATTTATTTCAAAGCTATGGACATACTTTACTATGGTCATCAATGTCTGTCCATTTTCAGCATTTTTCGAAATATCTGCTTTTGTGTTCAACAGAAAACAGAAACTCAAAGGTTGAGAAAAACAACCTTTTAATTAAAATTTTTATGTGAACTAACCCACTAACCCTTTAAAAATATTTTGGGAGGTCTGATACCATAATCCTTTTTTAGCACTATACTTAAAGTACTTATAGGGATAGGTGACCTAAAAATGAACATTTGCTGTTAATTTATTTTTCAATTAAAAAAATAACATTTACGTACATTTAAAAAAAAATCTGTCAACATTTGTTTATTCTCAACTTGTCACAAACATTTTCGATATGACTTTTTCTGTTGAACACACAAAAAAAGAATGTTGAAAACCATAGCCAGCCATTGATTTCAGTAGTATTTTCTCCCTACTATTGAGGTCAATTTCTGTCAGTCTGTCAACATTTTTCGAAATATCTGCTTTTGGGCTCAACAGAAAACAGTTTGAACTAACCCTTTAGAAATTTTTTTGGGGGGTCTGATACCATAATCCCATATTTAACACTTTAAGTAAAGTACTGAAAGGGATAGTTGACCCCAAAATGAAAATTTTCTGTTCATTATTATTTTTTAATTATTATTGAATACTCGTTTAAGTCATAAATAACATATACATACATTAAAAATAATAATAATAAATAACGAGTTAGTGACCCCTTGTGGTACATTAATGATACTGCATGAGCAAATGGTAGAAAAAAAGTCCAAGTCATGGAGGACATTTTAATTTAAACTGAGATTAATACTAATTGTTTGATATTGACAATATAGACCAATCTATTTAATTAACATACATGCTAAAAGAATGTATTCTTCATAAATATATGTTTATTGATATCTTTGTTTCACTAACTGACTGACTTAAATATTTTTCTCTTCCAATCACAGTGGATCCAGTCTAAAGATGACAAAGGGAAGTTGTATTACTACTCAAAAGACGGCTCTAAATGCCAGTGGACCCTTCCAGAGGTTTGTGTATGATTTTCTTTGGATATTTAATTATATAATTAATTATATAATAATAATAATTATTATTATTAATTATATGCATTTCAGTATTTTTTCATGTTTTTATATGTATATACTTTTATTTATATATAAAATTTAAAATATATATATTTTTTTTATTGGTCTTTTGTAAGACTACATATTTTATTATATTTTTTAGCTAACCCTTTAGAATAATGGCTCATTAATCAATGTTAGTTAATGTATTTACTAACATTAACTATGAATAATCTTATAGAGGATCAACATTTACTAATGCATTATTAAAATCCAAAGTTGTGCTTGTTAACTATAGGTAATGCACAGTGAGTTAACATGAACTAACGCTATTAAATAAAACAGCTATTAAATAAAAAATAACGCTATTGAATGTAAATAGCATTAACAAAGTTGAATAAATACCATAATACATGTATTACTAATTATTTGTTCATGTTAGTAAATATATTAAGTAACGGACCATTATTTTAGTGTTACCATTTTTTAAAATGCATGTCTCACCCTGAACCCTTATTGACTTTACTGTAAAGGCTTCAGCTCCACCCGGTCAGCCGATGAATGGAAATGGAGTAGAACAAGATGGTCCACCTGTTTTAAACAATTGGAGATACACCCAGTTCAACATATCTCAGGAGGACCTGGTAAGTGTCCATTTTATTATTTAAAGTTTAGGAACGACACATTTTTTGACTCTTTTCATCCCTTTTACATGACACAATGAGGACATTAGATACAGCTGCACTCAAACCACACGTTTCTTCAGCAAACTGAGTGATTGATGCCCACAAATTGTCTCTCTCTCTCTTTCTGTCTCTATCTCTCTCATGTGAGACATTTCTTTCTCTGCTATTTTCTGTTGCTGACATCACTTTGACCACAAAGGGAAGGAAGGAAACATCTGGCACCTGATCTGACACACCACATCCCCTTTTCCACCAGCTAATATTCATTTATTTTTCTTTCTATTCATTTCCTCCTGCAGAAATTTTCCCCCTCGCACAGGCGGATCGCCTCTGACAATGCCAGTGATGCATCCAGCTCAGGGAATTCACCAGAATCACAGCACTATGTACGTAACATGACCTCAGCTATTTCCAGCTTTCATTGGAGCTTGTAACTCATGCCATCTTGTTCATCAGAACTCATTCACATGTAACAGTCTCATTATTAATTTAATCATCATTTTGCTCTAATCCAAAAATTAAAATTCTTTCATCATTTACTCTCCCTACTTATCCAATCTGTTTTGAGTTTTCTTATTTTGTTGCATGAAAAAAGAAGATACTTTGAAGAATGTTGGAAACCGATAGCCATTGACTTTCATAGTATCTTTTTGTTCATGGCTACCAGTTTTCAATATTCTTCAAAATATCTCCTTTCATGTTCAACAGAAAAACAAAACTAAAGATTTGGAACCACTTAAGGCTGAGTAAATGGTGAATAAATCTTAATTTTTGGTTGAACTATCTCTTTAAACTGATTACAGTTGTTTCAGATCATATTATGCATAAAAAGGTGCTTTTAAAGGGATAGTTTACAAAAAATAAGAAGTCTGTCATCATTTACTCCACTTGTTCCAAATCTGTCTGAAATTCTTTCTTTTGTTGAACCAAAAAAGAGAGAACATATTTTTAGTCCATAGTCTTTCTTTTTATTTACTATGGAAGTAAATGGCTAACAATCCCCAGCATTTTTCGAAATATCTTCTTTTGCGTCCAACAGAAAAAAGAAACTCATAGCAGTTTGGAACAACCTAAAGTGATTAAATTGTCACTTTTGGGTGAATTATCCCTTTGCCAGCTTTTTATACTATCTTTAAAAGGGATAGTTCACCTAAAAATAAGAAGTCTTTCATCATTTACTCTCTCTCCGCTTGTTCCAAACCTGTCTGACATTCTTTCTTTTGTTGAACCAAAAAAAGAGAAAATATTTAAAGTCCATTGTATATTTTTCCCTGCTATGGATTTAATGGCAATCCCCATCATTTTTCAAAATATCTTCTTTTGTGTTGAACAGAAAAAAGAAACTCATAGTGGTTTGGAACAAACTGAATTGAGTAAACTGTCACTTTTGGGTGAATTATCCCTTTGTCGGGTTTTTATAAGGTGCTTATTAAGTATTTTATATTTAATAAATTTGGTAAACATTTATTTTTGGTTGAACTATCCCTTTAAACTGATTATAGTTGTTAAAGATTATATTTATATATCATTTATATATAAGGTGCTTCTAAAGGGATAGTTCACTTAAAAAAAGAAGTCTGTCATCATTTACTCTCTCTCCGCTTGTTCCAAACCTGTCAGATTCTTTCTTTTGTTGAACCAAAAAATAGAGAAAATATTTAAAGTCCATAGTATAGTTAATGTCATACATAGATGTTAATGTCAATCCCCAGCATTTTTCGAAATATCTCCTTTTGCGTTCAACAGAAAAAAGAAACTCATAGTGGTTTGGAACAACCTGAAGTGAGTAAATTGCCACTTTTGGGTGAACTGTCCTTTTGTCAGATTTTTATAAAGTGCGAACCCAAGGTTTTGTTTCCTTTCTCAAGGATAAAAAGTTCAGACGGCGGAGGAACCTGTCAAGTTACAGCAGCGATTCACATTCTCATCATGTGCGTTCTCAGCTGGTTTATTGGTTATATAGTTGCCTGCATTGGGGGTCCAAACTAACATGTCATTCATTAGACAAAAACTAACATCATTGCTTTTTTCATCACTGTCTGAAAGTAGTTTGGCTTGGAAATGTTTGTCTTTCACCAGCAGTGGCTGTGGATAATGTTGTTTTGTGGCTCGCCGTTCCGTCGTTGCTGCTTTAATATCATACTAACAGATTTCTTAACAACTTGCATCATCCAAACTAACAAATGATATTAGTAACTATATTATAAGTATATACAGCACTGTGCAAAAGTCTTAAGCCACTAGTATTTTCACCATAAAAAAGGTTTAAAGTTGGTTATTTCTATATTTTTAAGTAGCATGTCAGGTTGAAATATTAATAACAATTTCCAAACATTATTTTTGTCAGGTTTTTTGAAGCATCTTAGAGATGTTGATAAAGTTCTTCTGGATTGAGTTTGTCTTAGTTTGTTCTGTTTCTTCATGTCATTCCAGATATGTTGATCAAATCAGATCTCTGTGTGGAGCACTGTTGTCAGACTTCTTGTGCAGACAATAATCTCACTGTGATGACAAAAATAATGTTTAGAAATGTAAATTGATATTTCAAACTAACATGCGACAGAAAAATATAGAAATAACTGATTTTAAACTTATTTTTTAATAAAAGCACTATGTATATGATTTTTAATTGTAGTTGGTCTGTGTGTGTGCGTGTGTGTGTGTGTGTTTGTGTGTTAAATAAATCTGACCTGTCTAACAGAAATAACCTTTCTTTTGCGTTCATTAGTCATCACTGGAGAAGGCAGGGATTCTCAACAAGACCAAAGTGGCTGAGAATGGAAAAAGGCTGAGGTGGGGCCTTAAATTATCAGCGTTTATCTGTGGTTTAACAGCACAGTCACTCTTCAACTAAGCGTGAATAGGAAAAAGTGTGCAAACCAGTCATCTGTGCAGTCATTTTGGTTTATCAAAGAGATTCCCAGGCAGTCTTGTCAACGGATATTCTTTTGATTCTAATGTTTACTTTAAGTACGCCATAAGAAATTAAATATTTTAAGAATTTGACAACACATCTGCATTCTTGCAGTTCTTGAAATTTAAGAAAATAAACAAAAAATTCTATATTTTAATGATTTAATTGTTGTTATTTGCAGTTCACATATCCATATGATTGGAAAACGTCTTTAGTGCCTACAGTATGGTTTGCACCTTTAGCTGCTAAGAGTTTGCATTCAGAGTCTCTTTCATGTATTAATCTCTTTTATGATTAAACAGAATTTGATCCTAAAGAATTATTAATTATTTAGTAACTCTACTCTGAATTCTGTAATTTTAGGAAAAACTGGGCACATTCCTGGACTGTTCTCCATGACGGCATGCTCACTTTCCACAAAGACCCCAAATTTGCACCTGCTGGGTTGTCTGTAAGTTTATCTAATTGAGATGTTTGATTGAGCATTAATATAACAATTATTGGCCGGTGTTACTTCATAATATCATATAACTTGACATTAATATTGTATATACTATATACTGGTTTATATTTAATTCTACCATATCTTGTTGGTTTTATCATTTAATTTTGAGTCAAAGACAAATTTTGAAAATGCAGGTGATCAGAGCCAACTTTGCAAACATGACTTGGTCAAAACAATTCTCAGTGATAAGTTTTTGTTATTACTTTGTCAAAACATGTAGTATCTCTGTGGCCTGATTGTCATAACCACAAGTCGTGAAACTCTTGCCTTGTTTCTGTTGTGATGAATGTGGACTTGTTTTAGAATAAATACATTACCAACTGAATAAACAATACTAGAAAGCATCACTTCATAAATCTTAAAAGATCTTATAAATAAGTTTTGTGTACTAAATTTTTCGTGAACTATATCAGTACTGTTAGTATGTTGTGATGCCTAAATTCACTTGAATCGTGTAAACAAGTGATTTTATTTTTAGCATTTTATGTTTGATATCATATCATGAATTTGATCTCAAAAATGTATTGGTTACCTGTACAAAACAGATGCAGAAAAGTCACTTATACTAGCCCCTGTCTTGAGCCTAAAGCTGTGTTAGAAAGCTTTGATTTTGTGGATTAAGTGTGTTAAAGAGAACAGATTAAAAATGATCTGTCTGCTATTGGTTGACTTTTGCAGAGCAAGACCAATCAGATTGTCCCTGAGTACACTGTAGAACTGAAAGGGGCGACTTTATCATGGGCGTCTAAAGAAAAGTCAAGCAAGAAGAATGTTCTAGAGGTGAGAACTGTGCCTTTCCTATATATATATATATATATATAAATAAACAAAGAACCGGCATCCTGTATAGTAGAATAGTAGAATTGCTTTTCCAGGAATGAATATGTTTCTTTAATTGTGATTGGTGGTCTTTATGTTGACAATAAAACACAAAAGCTGCTGAACTCTTGCTCTGTTAACAACATGTTGCAGTTTTTAGAAATAATAAATATAATAAAACGTAGGTTAATGTATTAACTATTTTCGTGAGTTTAGCCATCAAGAGATTTTCTTGTAAGCGTATAATTGTAATGTTAAAGCCTGTAATGCTGTGCATGTCACTGAGCAGCTCAAGACACGTCACGGCTCTGAGTATCTGATACAGTACGACACAGACAGCATCATTCAAGACTGGCAAAAGATCATTTTGGACACCATCAAACTGCTGGTGAGTGGCGCCCCTGCTGGCCACATACAGTACAGCACAAATATTAAGTTGCCAAAATGTTTTCAGTTCTTTCATAAAACAACATTAAAAATATCTTGTGATCACCTTTGACAGCATGAACACGGCCATAACTCAGAGGACGAAGCGGAAGACATCCCTGAAAAATCTCCATTGCCTGCAGATAAAGAGAAGAAACCTGAAGGTGAGTAACGGAATCATGTGCACATAAACGTGTAGAATATTTATCAACAACTATATATTTATTATACTATATACTATTAACAATAGCTGTAAGTATTTTTTTTCTAGTTATATTAGCTATATATAGTATACTATATGCTAACAATTAGCAATAGTTTTTTTTCTTGCTTTATTAACTAAAGTCAAAGTCTCTTTAACGCAAGTCATTTTACTCAGCGGCCATCTTTGAAACGCCTCCCGGGCAGTATGCTCGGGCATTCTGAAACTACTTGCCAAGTTTATGATTGAATTTCATATTTGGAATCACCAATAAAATTAAACAACAGCTGTCTCTTTAGTTTCAATTCTAAACATTCGAATCACACAAAATTTGCAGAACCTCACGCATGGTCCTAGCCCCTCTCCCAGAGAGTCATCAGTGTATAGGGATCACTGATCAGCTCCTGTTCTAGAAGGCGGAGCTAAATTCGCCATATTGACCATTACACTTTTTCCCATTCAAAACTATTCGAGAGACATGTCATGTTTTATGTCTTTGCTAAAGTATACTATATGCTAACTATTAATAATAATTGTAAGTATTTTTTCTTGTTATTTTTTTTATAGCTGCAAGGCTGACTTCTACAAGTAGCATAGACACAGACCAGGGCCGTGTTCGCACCAAACTACGCAAGTTCCTCCAGAGGCGGCCCACCCTGCAGTCCGTCAAAGAAAAAGGCTACATTAAAGGTTACTAGAGCATTCATGTTGGACCACATTTACTAGACATGACAAATGAGTTTAAGGGCACCATATCTTGTGTCAGTGGGAGTGAAATGCTTAACAGATTATCTACTGACAATTTAATTCACACTTTTAAGAAAATAGACGCAGGAGTTAATTTTTTTAATGATTGATGTAATATATACCTGTAACTGTGGTAAAAAATAACTATTAATTAGTTGTGTTGAGTACTTTTAATAGACATTTTTAAGCATTTTATCAGAAACTAGTGACGGAAATGTTACATTTTGGGGGAAAATCCCTTGAAATACAAAAATAAAAGATCTCTCGAGGTAGTTTTTGACAGAATAACAGTAGATGGAATTGCATTTACCGAATAAATTCTGACATAGTGAACATTTAACTCAGTCATTATTACTAATTGCAGTCTTGTCTCCATTATGCATGTCACCCTTTTTGAGATACATGCTGTGATTTTTGATGCTTGTTGTGTCTAAAGTGATCCAGATGTTCAAAATATTTAGTGTACAATGTGTTTTTAAAACCTGATTAAAGGGATGTAGAAACATGGAGCGACTATCAGGGTTATTTCTGCAATATCATGGAATTTTAAAGGGTCTATTCCAGACATTGAAATTGTGAGTCATGGAATGTTGGGTACTTTTGTTTGTCGCTTTTAATTTTAGTTTTCTGTAAAATAAAGTGTAATCTTTTTTATACCATATCAGGTTTTATTTATCACTTTGATTTTTTTGTTGTTATTGTTAGGTTATTTTTAAGTGCCATTTGATTTAAGTGCCTGCTAAGTCAAATGCAGTCACAAACCAGTATCTGTTAACTCAGGCAATTTCAAGAGATTTTGTCTACAAAATGGCCACTGGGTTTTAGACTTGGTGCTATGTTTATTTTAATTTCTGTTCAAAATCTGAGGTGGATGACCCAAATTTAAATTAATGAAACATTTTATGCAAAGCAAAACATTTTCTTGTTTTTTTTTTTTTGTTTGTTTGTTCATTGTACGCCACAAAAATAGTAGTTTTTTAATCATTGAAAAGTCAGGTAATTTGACCTTTGGCTAAGAACAGAAACCCTGTATTGTAATATGTTGAATTTATTGCACATCACCGTAATAACAGATTAAATTCACCAATAAGATCAGTGAATCAATCTACAACTCTGGTAAATCATCATCAGAAAGTAACATCTCTTTAGTGTTGTTAGTTAAGACAGGGAAATTTCAGTATAGTGTAGTGTCACAAACATGATACTCATTGTTACCATTTCTCTGTCTTTACAGAGAATGTGTTCGGATGTCACCTAGACACCCTCTGTCATCGAGAAAACACAACCGTGCCCAAGTTTGTGGAAAAATGCATCCGTTCAGTTGAGAAAAGAGGTAAGCGTTCATTTTCCTGTGTGAATACATGTTTATCGGTTTAAAATAAAGGTCATCTAAATGTCTATTTGCTCGCCTCAGGTCTGAAAATAGATGGAATCTACAGAGTGAGTGGAAACCTTGCTGTCATCCAGAAGCTGCGATATAAAGCTGACCATGGTAAACACAATCTAGATAAAAAGATCACTACAAGTTACAGTAAGAACAGAGTTATTATAGTGAATGTAAATATTTTTTTGGGAATAAACAGTTACTATTGCAGTAGTTAGCACTGTCGCCTCACAGCAAGAAAGTCACTGGTTCCAATCTTGGCTGGGTCAGTTGGCATTTCTCTGTGGAGTTTGCATGTTTTCCCCGTGTTGGTGTGGGTTTCCTCCGGGTGCCCAAGTTTCTTCCATAGTCCAAAGACATGCGATATAAGTGAATTGAATTAACTAAATTGGCCGTAGTGTATGTGTGTGAATGCAAGAGTGTATGGGTGTTTCCCAGTACTGGCTTGCGGCTGAAAAGGCATCTACTGCGTATAACATATGCTTGATAAGTTGGCGGTTCGTACCGCTGTGGCGACCCCTGATAAATAAAGGGACTAAACTGAAGGAAAATGAATGAATGAATGAATGAATGAATGACTGAAAGAGTTTTGTATTTTAATCAAACTCCAAGCTCAGGGGGCTTACAATACATGCTTGGCATACATGCTTGGCAACAGTTGGACAGTCGACAGTTGGGACTGGAGTGAGCCAATAAAACTACAGGATAGGTTTGGAAGGAGGGGAGTTTCAAATGTGGATGCTCTGCAATGTTAAGTGAAATATTGAAAGGGAACTACTGTTTTATTGACAATAAAATACTGTATATTTCTTTCTTTGTGTAGAGGAGGATCTGGATCTGGAGGATGGCCAGTGGGAGGAGATCCATGTGATCACTGGAGCTTTGAAGCTTTTCCTACGTGAACTTCCTGAGCCCCTATTCCCTTACAGCTTTTTTGATAAGTTCATTGCTGCTATTCGTAAGTCTGTTTCATTTTAGAGAAGCCCATTTTAACAAATTGATTGCTTTTTGTCTTAACTTTTGACACTTTATTTAATTGTTAGATATTAAAAATAGTTATTTTGACATGAAACTGGCCATTTATCAAGATGATTTATGATTCCTTTTGACTATATTTGATTGTTGTAAGAACTGAAGGGATTCCATTAAAAAGTGATATACTAGCATTAATTTCCAGCACAAAAACTTAATTCATGTATCTATATTGACTCAAAAGTTGTATTTGTTTTCTAGAAATTAGTGACTACAGCCAGAAAGTATCATACATTCGAGATCTGGTGAGAAATCTGCCTCTGCCCAACCACGACACCATGGAGGTTCTCTTCAGACATCTCCGCAAGTATGAGACTGATGTTATCATTCATATTTTCATATCAACAGTGGTCGACTCATTTAAGAAAAGCTGCAGAAGCACCAAATGCATCTTTATTGAAATGCATGTAGTAATGCTAATGAGTTATGTGTAATAAAATGACGCAGTATAAAAGTGTTGAACACATGAAGAAAGGGAGGTGTAAAAGGCAGTGAAAGCCCAGACAGCAGCTAAAATCTCTCAGTAGTTCTTCAGTGTGCCCTACATCATAGTAAATGAATATTCGCTGCTTCATCTACATTAGCAGGATGATGAAGATGAAACCAGAGTGGACACTTCAGCAAGACAATGTACAAAACACAGCCAAGGAAACTCTTGAATGCTTCTAGAGAAAGAAAATCAAGCTGAAGAATGGCCCAGCCAATCTCCTGACGTGAATTCAATTGAAAATACAAACTAAAGATCAGATTTGATAGACGAGACCCACAGAACTATCAAGATTTTTACACTCTGTTAAAGTCTGTGAAAAAAAAAAATCACACCAGAGCTATTCATTAATTCTCTGAATGAGAGGCGTCTTTAAGCTGCCATTACCAAAAAAACTTTTATATAAAGTATTAAATACATTTCAGTAGTTCAGTACATTCTCCTTGGGTCATTCCTATGATATTCCAATATATTTATACTTTGTATGGCTATTGTAATATTCAATTTATTTATGACCAAAAATAAATTACTGTGATAAATATTTATGCTAAATAATTCATCTATTAAAAGAACTGACCAAGTGACCATTTGTCCCATAGGGTGATTGAGCATGGTGAGATGAACCGCATGTCTGTTCAAAGCACGGCCATTGTGTTTGGTCCAACACTGCTGAGGCCACAGGAGGAGTCCAACATCACCATGCACATGGTCTTCCAGAACCAGATTGTGGAGCTCGTACTCAACGAGTTCAATGAGCTTTTCCAGACCAAATGAAATCTCCCTAAGGAAGCAAAGAGAATGCATTGATCAATGCCTTCATTCCCATTATCCCTGAACAAAACGACTGCCTTCTGACTGGATATTGACTGCACAGATCAAATAGTAAGTGCCTTGTGAAACATCAGAAGGATCTGCACCTCAAAACTCTTGTTCCTGAATGCCGTCTGTTTTATTTTGGTACTGCCAAAAAGCTCAAAGGATCATCAGCTGATACGATCAAATGGATTTTAAAAAGAAAATCTAATTTATCAAGGTTTTATGTTTGGGATGAGACAGCAGTGGTGTTCTCAGTTAGACATTACTACACTTAAAATGGGTATTAGGCAAGCAGAGCACATGTGTGTATATGTTACTGAATAATATACGGTATATTATTGCTACTCATCCAAAACTGTTCCTGTGGAACAACAAGAGAGTTTTTAGTTAGCTAAACAAACATTTAATTTTATTTTTTTCTGTGAGATTTCTGTGCAGTTTTTGAATTAACAAATTAACGCAAGGTATGGACATTTGCCTCATTTATTATTTTTTTTCTCTGGAGAAAAAAAAAGTAACTTCAGCTTTAAAGTGCTCAATAATCACTAACGTGGAAGAAGCACTGGCTTGTCAACTTATCTGTGGATGAAAAAAGGGGGGAAAGAGTTTTATTAATAATAACCTGTATGACTAACTTTCTTCCACTGTCTGTAATTCTTAAAGCTCAAACATTGTCTAAAAAACAAATGCTGACAGTACAATGTATTGAAGTGAAAAATGGATATAATGAACATTATGCAGCAAAGTGAAATGTGGATTTGAATTGTGTTAAATACAAACTGTGGATGTAGAATAAAGCTGTACATATTTTAAATAGGTTGTTTATATAAAAATAATTGGCAGTTTTACCACAGAAACATGTTCTGTAAATAAAACGGATAGCATATTTAATTGTATGCAATTATGTGCATAGTTTTTACACTGGTAATTACTGAATATATATAGGAAATGGATCAACATGTTTTTGACATTATAAAAGTGCATATTTTTTGAAAATATGATAATACATGTGTATTTTTTAGTTTTAAACAGTGAACAGATATATTATCATTTTATTATAGATCAACGCAATGTGAGAAGTTATGAATAAATGATGGTGCCTTCTTTTTCACTTTTTTTAGCTTCTGCCTGTTTTGTTTTTCCAGTTTACTAATGACCAGTTTACCAATTTAAACAAGATATATATATATATATACATACATACATACATACATACATACATACATACATACATACATACATATGTGTGTGTGTGTGTGTATACACATATGTGTGTGTATAAATGTATGTGTATATATATATATATATATATATATATATATATATATATATATATATATATATATATATATATATATATCTATATGAAGCCATGATCTGTCTGTGTTCATGTAAACAGTATCATTACATAAACTTCATTTAGTCAGTAACTTAGGCAGTAATGCAAAGTCATAAAAAATAAGTGAATAAACAGCCTAAATGAAAAGAACAAGATCAGTCACCAGGTCTAGTGTCCCGCTATGGGATTAAAATGCTCCCTCCGTTATTTTCCTGTGATGAAACGTTCCCTCATACTTTAACTCATAGCGACATCTTCTGGTTATTCGCAGCGAGTCATCTGACATTGGAGCAAATATTCAGTAATCCAAAAAAGTGGCAGAATATTATTAATTAATATAGTTGCGCAATTCGATGAACAGTTTTAATCATCTGTAGCTACAGAAAACATGTAAATACGACTGATGTGATGCACTGAAAACATTTTATTTTCAAATCTAAATGTATCATAAAAATAAATTCAAATGAAAGATTAAATATTTTACAGATGATTTTACAATAAAAGAAACTACATAAAATGGATTTTTAGAAAACGGTAGAGCTATGTTAAGAAGAGATTATCGGTAATCAAAGAGTAGCAGCAAACCCGTAGCATAAACCCGAAATAATAATAATAATTATAATTATTATAATAAAGTTCAACAACAACAGCACGTTGAAGCTGCATGCTCGGATACCCAACTGCACGCTCAGAACCGTTTTCTCAGATAGTGCCACATATTTTTCTCTACTATAAAATATTACGCTATGATTGAATACATTATTATATAAAATATTAAACATACTAGATTAGGATTCGGTTGTATTTCTATTAATTGTATTTGTAAATTTGTAAATAGATATTGTTCAGTTACTTAAATATTGTCCGTCATTCATTGTTTTTTTAATCATTAAGGATTTATCGCACTGTTTAGTATTGAGGTGAGGGAATAAAGATGATCTCTTCTTCACATACAATAAATTATAGTACTCTGAGTAATTTTCTCAAAACAAACTTCATTTTTGTGTACTTTTTCATGAGGTCCTACAAGTAAACAATGCAGAGAAAAATGGTGAAAAATAATAATAGGATTAATAATTATTTATTACATAGGAAGTAACATCAAATAAAATAAATGCAACATTCTTGTTGAGGAGATTTTTTATTTCTCGAGCAAAAAAACAGTGGAAATATCTGCAGCATTTGGTGCACTGTTTTAGTGTTGGCAGAGACCCCCTTTTTGAATTGTAATGTCCATTTGGGAAAAAATACACAAGTCACAAGCAAATTATCTTTGCTTTAAAGAGAGCTCATATTGTAAATTATATGCAGATTAACAGATATTTTGATTTCCAAAGATCTTATTTGTAATTATTACAGAACTTAATAACAACTGTTAAACTGTTATTGTGTTAATGTTATTGTCTGTGCAAGCACATTCACATAGATAATACAGTAATACGTGTACCTACATAGCACTAAAACATGTTACAAATAATAATAATTGCGTTATATATTACACATTTTGTTTAAACGTTTTACTTTAACGTTTTTTTTTTTTTTGCCAGAAAACATTGCTAGAAAATTGTCCCAGAATGGTACAATAACACAGAAAATAAAAGCTGTAAATATCATAAATTAATGATATCTTTTGACACTAATTTTGATCAAATCCAACACTGAAATAATTGTTTGTTGGAGTATAATTTATGCCATAAAACCTGTTAATTTTCAGGAATCGCTTTAATAAAGTCAACAACCTTACTCACGTGACCAATGTTGCTACTTGCTAGAAAGTGCTCGTCTGCGTGCAGTGGGGTCCTCTGTACCTGCCGTTTCACCCAACCCAACAGCAGGTTGCGCTGTCTGAGCAAACAATAGGTCTGGTGTGCCTGCAGATTCACCCTAGGGGGCGGTATATGTGCAAACAATACAGAAAGGAAAGAAGAAGAAGAAGAAGAAGAAGAAGAAGAAGACGAAGAAGACGAACGTCACTGAACACGGAAGAAAAATGGAGGCGAAGACACAGGACGCGTGTTCAGCAGAGCCCAAGTCTCTGACACCATTACAGAAACAGATGCTTAAAAGACAGCAAGAGTTGGAATACTGGAAGTTGCACTCAAAACAAGTCCGAAGATGTAATTTAATCACGGGCCTGTCCATCGGAGCCTTTGTGGTGGGCCTCTGTATCCTTCAAGAGTTTCATAACATGACCTCAAATGCTTTGATTTCAACAGTGGCACTCACTGCAGGTGAACAGATTCAACTTTTGAACTAATTGTTATTCGATAGTTTTCCTGTTGGATTGATTGAACGTTTTTCTTCTGTAATTCAGGTTTGCGCAATGTTATGTGCTCAATTGGCTTTGAACGTTGGATGAAGTCCGCTTTAAAATAGGTTTTTGTTTACATATTAGTCACGTTTAAACTACGTTTTTGTGTGTCTTTTTATCACTTAAAACTTAAGAAAATGGTGCGAATGGACTTTTTTTTCAGTTATTTTTGTAGAATAAAATGTAATTCGGCAAATAATCTGTGAACGCATTCCTCGTTAAAAACTTATAAAGTGTATATATAGTCTATTCATAAAATAAACCTCATTTAAAAATGTCTTTAAATTTACAATCTACAGACACAAATTGATAAATGGTGACAAGTGAAACAACGAAAAGCCAAAATCTCAAAACTGTCAGGCCCATGAAGAAAACCATAATGTTTTTGACTGCAGTATCTTGCCTTAAAATAAAATTTGAAAAAACTTAAGATGCAATCGATACAGGTACATTATTTATTATGTATATTTATAGTTTTCACTTTAAAAGTTGTCATGCTGGTATAATATAAGCACAATTTCTCTTCAGGGACCATAGTTGCTTTTAAAATAAAGTTACTATAGTAAAACTGGATTTAAAGACGGTGTAAGTGATAATTAACAACATTAACTCTGAAGACTATGATTAGAGTGATTAATTTTCATATAAGTACTAAAAGACAGGGATATTATCAGATGATTCTTTGAAATATATGGAAATAAATGTTTCTGACTGACTGCCATAGTCACAAACTATTATACTTGCATGGTAATCTAAGAAATGTTGAAGGGATTTTCAGCCCAAAATTAAATTTAGCTGTTAATTTGTCCTTGGGCAATCCAAGGTGTACTTGGCTTTTTTTTTTTTTTTAATTCAATAGATATTTTTGATGAAACTCATTTTTAGACATTCATAAAATGTTAAGTCAATGGCTAATGGCACTTAAAAAAGTAAAAAAAAAAACACAAAAAAAAAACATCAAAAACAACATGAATGCAAAACACTTATAAGTGTGTGTGTTTATATGTACACTTAAGTTTCTTATTCAAGGTATTGTTTGTTAAATCTGCACCTGAAAAACTACCTCAAAAGCATCACTATTTACATTAATTTCTCCCAAAATTGCCCAAAGCTGTATTATAAAAATGAAAAAAGGCCTAAGTTTGACAAATATCGAATATCTGATTCACAATGCATTTTGTGTAATCAAGCTTCATCTCAGTATTGTCAATAGTGTGCAGCACACACTTTAAAAATAAACATACTTTAACTGTGTGTGTATGTATGTGTGTGTGTGTATATATATATATATATATATATATATATATATATATATATATATATATATATATATATATATATATATATACACATAAACATACTTTAACTGTATGTGTATGTATATATGTATATGTGTATATATATATATATATATATATATATATATATATATATATATATATATATATATATATATATATACACACATATATATATATATATATATACACACATATATATATATACACATACATACATACATACACACGCACGCACACGCATACATATGCTTAGCATTTCGAGATTAGCTGATTGCAAGTGTTTACTGTTTGTGTTTTCAAATTCGTGATAATCATTCACAATTTAATGATAATGAAAATTAGAAGAGGTATTATTAACCATCAGAAAATGTACTGTGGTTTACCTTGAAACCAGTAATTGTAACTATCCTAGTATGCGTTATTAACGTTTCAGTTCAGTTCACCCGAAAATTACCATTTTCCCCAAACACTCACCAATATTTACAGATGGTTTGTGACTGGACATCAACGTTATGGAATCAGTCTGCCAAACGAATTTTCAATATTCACAGCTGAAGCACATGCTTTACTTTTAGCATTGGAACATAAAGAAAATGTCCAACAAAAGAACTCTCATTTTACAGACCCCAAATCATGCCTCAAGGTGATGGAATCTTCTAAAAACTATGATCCTTTGATTGAAAATATTTGAACCAAAGTTCACCATTTACAAAAACAGTTTTATCACATATTTTGCTGGGTTCCAGGACATGTTGGGCTTTCAGAAAATGAGTGAGCTGATGCAGCTGCTAAGGACGCTTTGAGTCAAGTGGTAAACAAATGCCAAATTCCTCCTTCAGAGAGGAGTGGGATGCATTGGAAAAGAATAAATTATATGAAATCCAACCTGTCCAAATCTAAACAGAATTTTAAGACTAGATTTGATCAAGTGATTTATTTTTTATTTTTTTATTTTTTTTACACCCGATGTCGTATTGGACGTACAATATTAACCCACGCCTTTTAAATTAAAGATGAAGACCCCAACACGTTTTACTGGACTGTCTTGCTTTTAATGATTCCAGAAGACTTTTTTTTCATGAAATGAACTCTCTTAAGGACATTTTAAACAAAGTGACACCAGAAAAAATGTCAGATTTCTTATGTGTTAACACTAAAAACATTTAAAAATCAAAATCTTATTTAATTTATGTATTCATTTGTTTGTTGTTTTAATTTGTATATTTATTATTAAAATGTTCTTGCCATGAAAATAGCCTTAGGTGCTGACGTGGCATTAATTAAAAAATACAATACCATTTTCCCCATCATTTACTCAGACGACTCTAGTGGTTCTAAACATTTGAGTTTCTTTTTTTTCCTGTTGAACACAAGTGAAGATATTTTGAAGTAGGGCTGCATAATACATGTTTATCCTTTCAACATCGACATTGCAATGTGCAAATCCTCAATTGTCACACTGCACAATTTACAATGTCAGCTTCAGTTCCAGTTTATTCATTTCTTAATTATATGAGTGTGTATGATTATATGTAAATAACATGAGTGTAATTTATAGCTGTAAGGCATATAATGTAAGCTATCAGAGCATTTAAATCATTTGTGTATAAGAAATAACATTTGTTGTTTGCAGTATTTTTTTTATGCAGTGAAGACTGTGCAGTGTTGTTTATTTTCATATGATCATTCAATTTATACTTAGATACAGTTAGATGAAATAGATAAAACGCTGCAGATTAACTGTTCTATGAAATCTTCTTAATCAATATTAAATTATGATATTTTTTTTTTAACTAAGCTATTCTAGTCCTCTCCTGAAATTATATTCACATCGCAATGAATAACACAGAAAAACAAAACGTTACAATGTCATTTTTCCAGCATCGTGCAGCTTTGTTTTGAAGAATGTTGAAAAATCATCCTTTGACATCAATAAAAGAACGAAACATATCATTGAAGTCAGTGGCTGCTGCTTTCCAACATTCTTCAGCACATCTTCCTTTGTATTTAACAGAAGAAAACAAATTTGGAGTTGAGGATGAGTAAATGATGACAGAATTGTCTATTTTTAGGTGAACTCTCCCTTTAATAATTAAAAATCAAGCAAGCAAATTATTAATATCATTGTGCCTTAATTGTAGTTGTGTGGCCTTAATCAACACATCATCAGTCGGCTACACCATCCTCTCAGTCAAACAAGAGAAAATCATAGACGAGATGGATGAAGAGGCAAAGACCTTCATCATGAAGGGTCCTCGGACAGGGGCAAACTCTTAAACTCTCCATTTCTCTTTGTGGAAGGACTCCCAGCATTGCAATTTTGGCAAGACAGTAAACATATGATGCTCTGTGGATCTATTAGCATCTGCTAGCACCTATTAGCACTGAGCACATTTCCCTCACATTATAAATATGCCTTGATGAACTTTGTACAATGATTTCAGTATAAAATTATTTATTTAAGTCATTGTCATTTCCTATGTTTGATGATAAGACCATTATATTAATAAAAATAATAATATAGAATTCGACAGGCTTCGTGTTTTGGCTGTTGGAGTTTGTTTCAGGTGTGTTTTCTGTCATCTTCCACTAGATGGAGGCATGTGAAGTCACTTTGAGAGCAGGTTAGTGTGTTTACTCTGTATTACTGTATGCAAGTAGATCTTGATAAACTTCCAGGACATACTGTGCGTCTTTGGTCACGTGTTGTTCAAGAACAGCACTAGTGCATACGTTGCTCATATATCGTCAAAGTATCAAGTTTCATTACATATTTGATGCTTTGATTATGTAACGATTTTATGTATATTTTGTTGTTGTTGCTGTGATGATTCGGTGTTACAGGCATGGCCATGTTATTATCTCAATATATTAAACAGGAAATAATATAAATATACTATCAAATAAACATTGTAATTTTTATTATTATTAGATTAAGGCTTTGTTTATATGAGCAAAGTAAAAGTGCTTGAATGAATTATTAAAATGAAATCATTATTATTATTATTAGAAAAGGTGGACTTGGCAATGCTTTTATTCAGAAATGTAGTGCAGATTTTACAAGAGTTTCATGTCGGACAATTTACATAACTTTCTATCAAATATTACACATGATATGTATACTTTTGAGTAGAAGAGTTTTAATTTATGTTTTTAAATATTTTGAATATAAACTTTGGTGCTAATATTACAATAAACTAAATTATAGTAGTTATTATTAATACTGTTATTGTTTTAACAATATTTTTTTAGTAAATATTGTTTAATTTTAAAATGTATTGTGTAATTCTTTGTTTAATTTTAACATTATAATAATGGTAATAGCTAAAATCATAATAATTATGATGATGATAATAATAATAATATATATAATATAATAGTAGTAATATGTAAAAGTCCTATATTTATTCAATCTAATAATCTCATCTCAATGTTATTGTAATAATAACAGTTGTTGATATTGTTTCACATAGGACAATTTACATAACTTTCTATCAAATATTACACGTATGTATACTTTTCAATATTAGAGGTTTAATTTTATATGGTTTTTTATATTTTGAAAATAAACGTTGGTTCTAATATCACAACAAACTAAATTATAGTAATACTTACTACTGTTTTTACTGTAACTAATAATAATAATATGTTTTAGTATTATACTATATTATTGTAACTAGTAATAACATTGAATGGTGGTGATGGTAATGTAAAAGTACCATATAATTTATTCAATCTAATAATCTCATAATAATGTAATAATAATGGTAGTTAATAATATTATTTTACATAGGACAGTTGTTTTTTTAATATATTTTGAATATAAACTTTGGTGCTAATATTGCAATAAACGAAATTATAGTAATTGTTATTAATATGGTTATTATTTCCGTAACTAATAATTTGTATATTATAATAATGGTAATAGCAATAATAATATTTTTGTATTATACTCCATTATATTAACTGATAATAACAATGAATGGTGATGATGATTGTAATGTAAAAGTACTATATTATTACCTTTTTCAAATGCCTTGGACTTACTTTTGCTGTTTATTCTGATGAATCTTTTACCCAAAGAGCTCCGACACATTAATTAAGCTACCCCTGAGCATTTTTTTTAATTGATTTTGGATTTTCATTATATTATTTATTCAATCTAATAATCGTAATCTTAATATCATTGTAATAATAATAGTTGTTAATATTATTATTTCACATATTACTATTTACATAACTTTTTATCAAATAATACACAACTAACATTGCAATAAATAAAATTATTAGTATTACTTTATAATATTATAATTTATAATTATAAATATTATAATTTATAATAATTTAATAATTTATATTATTATAATAATGATTGTGACAAATAATATTTTTGAATATTATACTGTAATAATCATATGAATAATATTAAATGATGATGATGAGTATAATAGTTGTGTAAAATTATTATTATTATTTGTGCTATACAATAATAATCTTAATTGCAATTAAATTATTATTGTCTTTAATGTTTTTTATTTGTTAAAATAATATATTTATTATCATTTATACTACTGCTACTTTACTATTAGTGCTAGGCAAAGATTAATTGCAATCCAAAATAAAAGACTGTATTGACATAAGATGTGTGTGTGTGTTTTATATAGACTGAAATAATAATAATACACACACACAGAATTAAAAACAAAACTATACAAAATCGATAATTTAACATTTGTATTGTATACATATTATATATAAATATAAATAAACATTCTCAAATGTATGCATGCCTGTGGGTATATGACATAATGAAAATATACAGTACACATACAAAAATTGTCAAAACAATTATTATTATGAAACAAGTGGCAAGATGGCAAGTGGAAATTTTATTTTATTTTTGAGGTGAGGCTTGATTATAACCTAGAAAATGCCAATATTGTAATTAGAAAAAAATGTATGAGTATGATAAATATAGTGATTACAGAGCTAAATAATCCACAGTGTTTATTCATTTCCCTTAGTAGACCCCCTGCAGGTTCCGAATTCATATTTTTTTCCACTCATTCTCAGCGCAGAGATAAATAGGGAGATAAAAAAAGCAGAAAGATGACGGAGAGGACTGTCACTATTTCTTGAGAATAGCACAACAATCGTCACATCTCTCACATGACTTACTAGTACGTGTTCTTAATATGAATTATGATTCGGCTGAAGTTTCATGTGAGGAGGGGGCGAGTAGCAGAGGCCCAGCTGCTCGCTTAAAAGCAATATGTTCGTACTGATAAGCATTCGCACATGCTGTACTGTATGTCTTTAAGTTTGTGTGTGTCACCTGCCTTGGGCTTCAACTCTGCTGAAAAATATCTGCACCACACAAGCTCATCTGGAGCTCCATCCTGGTCCACAATCATCTCTTCCTTATCATTTTTAGACACAGTATTTTGATAGAATGTTTGTGAAATATTCTGTCATTCTAGCTTTCCAGTGAAGTTCTCAAGACAAACACACACACACACACAGAGATGGCCTTCGGTGTTCTGATTCTGTTTTAGATCACGTTTTTAAAGCAGCCAAAATAATTCTGAAAGCTAGTTTTTAAAGTGATGCTCCGGTTAAAAGAGAAAAAAAAGTTAATCATTTATTTCACCTTAAAGACACTCATGTCTTGCCACAGGATGGCAATTTCCTGTAATATTTGCAGGAATGTAATATGAAGATTTTATGAAGCAGCAGCCATTTTAAAAGACAATGAAAACGAATCCCTGGGACAACAATGTTGGTTTAAGGATAGGTTCAATGTGTCACGTGTGTGTACATTCCTCACTGTATTCAAATGGCTCCGTTTTTACAGATCACAATGCAAGGCAGAAACAACATTTTAAAACTTGTCTACTTTGAGCTTGGTTTTTGCATGGCAAAATAATGTCAGTGTGAAATGAAGGTCAAAAGGTTTGTGTACAGACAACAAAGGTGTCCAAATAGTCATTCAGAAGAATTAGCAAAAGATTACTAAAGGTATTAAACATTCTAGTTAATTGGTTGTCTGTGTGATGACACTTTGTAATTACATTGATTCAACTTTAAGGTAATTAAGGTAGTAACTCATTTTTCATTAGTTGGGAAGTTTATTTTTTTGGTGGCAAATACACTTAAATTGTTAATTTTACTGTAAAGAATTAGTTTACCTGAATATAAAAATGACATTATTAATTATATACCCTCATGTCATTCCAAACCCCCTGGCACCTTTGTTCATCTTCAGAACACAAGCTAATTTTTTTTAGATTAAATCCAAGAGCTCTAACCCTCGATACATTGTATTGCCTGCAGTAAACGTGCACCAAGACTTGATGCTGTATAGCTGAATAAAGAAATTGTTTGGGTGCACAATATTGCTTTTATAGCTTTTTTTTGGACTTTAAGGACTTCAGGACTGTTGCTGTCTGTGTAGAATGAGGGAGATTTGATCTAAAATACCAAACCAAAATACATTGTTTTTCCAAGAAAAAACAATTCATCCTGAAATAATTGGTCATAAAATTATTTACAAAGAAATCCAAAAATGAATCCAAATTGCCTTTAACTTCAAGTCTAAAGAGAATTCATTTAGTAACTTGATAACAAATCTAATGTGTTATTTTATTTGGTGACCGAGAGAGCTTAAATGAAAAAAAAAACATCTTGATCAGTTTGATAACACACACTCTCAAATTCTCACACTCAGATGCTTTATTTTGGATGATTATACTTTCAAAAATAGGGACAGAAACTGCTCAGATTTCATTCAAATATTTCTGTATGTGTTTACAAAGTAAGAGACTTAAAATTTGAGGTGGCCCAATCCAAATTCTATTTATGTACCCTTACCCCTTCTGCTTCCCCTTCTCCTTGAAACCTAAAACCTTTACCTAAAATTTACTCGTAAGAACTGCGACTGCTGTAGTTATTCCAGTTAAGATCAGTGCTTTCAGTGATTTCCTGAAAATAAATATCATGTTATCAGAACAATATAATGCGGCAATTAGATCATAACTGCACTGTGCGTTTACACCATGTCCATATTCATCTATATAATCACACGAAAACAACATGAACATTATACCAGACACTGTAAAAAGGTCATTCCCAGCCACTAGACTTTTCTGACAGGGTATTCGAGTGACAGATGTGAAAGTACAGTATGTTTTTGGACTGCTATACACAAGTTTTTATTAGTGATTATAGATAGCGAAATGTAGCGGTTTTTATTTTAGTTTTTTTTATAGCATGAAGGTAAAATGCTGAAAAGAATGCCGTTGTGAATGTATTAAAACGTGTGATTGTTTGTTGTAAAAATTTGTATGACAAAATATACTAATTTGTGCATCTCCTTACTTCTGTGTGCAGCCATGATACCATTGTAGCTGGTTTATTCTTGGAAATTTTTATACCCCTTGGTTTCAAGTGTGGTCCTGAAAAATCTGTTTCAAGGGCTATCTAGCCCTTGCAATTAGCCCTACACCTTTAAGCTTCAAGGGGTAAGGACTAAGGGGTAGAATTGGGATTGGGCCTAACATGTTTAAGGCACATTATTAGAATTTTTGCCACTAGAGGGCACAAATTCACAACAAACAAAGCTGCAGTTTAATGTCGCTGTGACGGAGTATGGAATCATAGGAGTTGTCATCTTCATTACATGCTGCTGGTTTTCAAAATGTATTATTATTGTGGTATGGCAGAAAGCAGTTTAAGGGAAACGAGAGCGCTGAGAACCGAATGAGATACTTCTAGTTAAAATTGCTAATTTCTCTAGATTTGAGCAGGTTTCTAATCATTTGGAAGGATGTAGGTACATAAGTCAACAAATCATAACACTGTTTAGTGCTTTTTTTTATTAATAAAAAAAGTTTATATATATATATATATATATATATATATATATATATATATATATATATATATATATATATATATATATATATATAATATATAATATAAATAATAAAATATAATATAAATAAATTTTTACATTATTAAAAACCTTTCATCTAGTAAAAAGATACCATGAATGTCAAAGGTTAACCCAAAATGCGTATAAATACTTTTTAAGAGTGTATTATGAAAGTCATGTAAACAAGTGTTTTCACTAAACAACTAATATATGAGAGAATATTGATTGTATGCGACTTTTTCCTGTTGTTGGCCTTGAGTGTTCAGTGCTCCTGAGATCACACTTGTGTAAATGAACAAACACTGTTGTCAAGTCACCTGCCAGCCCACATAAAAACTCCCTGGTGGCCCGCTGGTAGAACAGCACGATTCAGAGCTAATCCTCCGAGTGTTTAAGCCAATAGAATCACACACAGTCGGAAACTAATGACCTGTGCTTGAGTAGCCAGAATCTCACGCTTCTGTGCGATCATAATCAGTCTATGTCCTTTTAATTGGTCATCAGCTCATTGCCAGGAGACTAAGCCATAATAACAAAGACACTGTCAGCAAGAGACTGCTCGAAATAAAGATAAATGGCATGGTGCAGAAAAAGTCACTAAAAATAAACGCTCTTTATTGGAATCTGCAGTTCTATGAAGAATCTCAAACATCCATATGCTATAAAAAAGTCAAGTTGACTTTACTTGATAAAGTGAGTAAACCTGTTGTAAATGTAAACTTGTATTCACTTAACTTTTTTATAATTACACTCATATTACACTGAAATTTGCTGTTTGTTCAAACTAATTTAAATTGAGCTGAAACGATGCAATTCTTGAGATTTGTTTTTTGGGGACAACCTAATTGTTTTTACGTTTAATCCACTTAAATTTGTAAAAAGTATTAGGTTAACTTAATTCCTCCATTTTCTCCCATCCAAATCAACTGTGTGGCAACTGAACTGTTTTATGTTCAATCTACTTAAATTTGTGAAATTTAAGTTTACTTAATTTCTTCATTTTCTTTCCCAACACACATCAATTGTGTGAAACCCAGCATTTATTACAGTGTATTGCATGTAGTTGCTTGCTTAATAATTTTAGGGCAACAGGTTTACTTGCTTTTTTGAACTAAACTAATCGGTTTAAAAGCAGCAGGTTTACTCACTTTTTTAATTTTTTTTTTTAAGTCAACTAATCGCTTTTTAGTGCCCAAAAGCTTCTTTATTACTGAAAACATTTAGATTGTTAAAATTTACTCTTAGAATTTAAATATTTCTCTTTTTTTCATTAAATGGTTATCTGAAATCACTATAAAAATCTTCACTCAAATCACATTTGCTGTTTGTTCAAACTAACTTTTTAAATTAAGCTGAAACAACACAATTCTTTAGTTTTTTAAGGAGGACATATTAAGTTTCATGTTCAATCCACTTAAATTGTAAGAACTAAAACGTTAACTTATTCCTTCATGTTGTCCCAACACAAATGGATTGTTTGGGACCCATCATTTTTCAGTGTTATTTTACAAACTTCATTATTAAGCAGAGATGGGAAGTAACAAAGTACAAATACTTTGTTACTGTACTTAAGTATATTTTTCTGGTATCAGTACTCCACTATTTATTTTTTGACAACTTTTTGACTTTTACTCCTTACATTTTTAAACCACAGTCGTTACTTTGTTTGGTGGCACGATCTATATTATTTGTCATTTTTCATTGTGTGCCTGCATGCTGCAGTGCGCGGCTTTTCAACCAAGGCTATCGAGAGGGGTCTGGCTGCAGACTCTGTGCAGATGCAATTTGAGCTGCAGCCAATGCTTTTTAATGTGCTCACCTACCCTAACCCTACCTCTCACAGTCACGTCACTAGCCCCATTGAGTGCATTGTGTCTGCAATTTCAGCTTGTATCATAAAGGCTGCATCCAGATACTATTGAGGCTATCACGCACAGTATGTACATTTGAAGTCAGAATTATTAGCACCCCTGTTTATTTTTTTTTCCCCAATTTCGGTTTAACGGAGAGATTATTTTCTAACACATTTCTAAACATAATAGTTTTAATAACTCATTTCTAATAACTGATTTATTTTATCTTTTCCATGATGACAGTAAATAATATTTGACTGGATATTCAAGACACTTCTATACAGCTTACAGTGACATTTAAAGGCTTAACTAGGTTAATTAGGTTATCTAGGCAGGTTATTGTAATTAGGCAAGTTATTGTATAACGAGGGTTTGTTCTTTAGACTATCAAAAAAAAAAAAATGAGCTGAAAGGGGCTAATAATTTTGACCTTTAAAATGGCTTTTAAAAAATTTCAAAAACTGCTTTTATTATAGCCAAAAAAAACAAATAAGACTTTCTCCAAAAGAAAAAATATTATCAGACATGCTGTGAAAATTTCCATACTCTGTTAAACATCATTTGGGAAATATTTTAAAAAAATCAAAAAGAAAAAAAAGGGAGGGGGGGGGGGTAATAATTCTGACTTCAACTAAGCTAGTTTATAAAGATTACTATAAGAAAGGCAATGATGCCTAAGTAGACCTGAAGTTTTTAACATGACCGAGGCTGCCCTGTTTACACTACAAGATGACGCATTTTGTTCAATCGGATCACAGGTAAACAAGAGAGATGCATTCCAGTTAAAAAGTATGCCACAATATAAATGCTTAAGGTTAGAGCCTTTTGTACACTTCCAATCATCTTGCATGGGACTTCTCTGGTCTTTTTATCTAATACTGTGGAAGAAGTGCTTTTTTGTAAATTCACTGGAGTCGCCATAGCAGAATGAACCGCCAATTATTCCAGCATATGTTTTACGCAGTGGATGCCCTTCCAGCCACAACCCAGTACTGGGAAACACCCATACACTCATTCTCACACACACACTACGGACAATTTTGTTTACCTATTCACCCATACCACATGTCTTTAGACTGGGGGAATCCAGATATTTACTCAACTAGTGAAACTAAAACGGTAGTAATGGGTACTTTTAACTTAAGTACATTTTTGAGGCCATAAAACTTTACTTTTACTTAAGTACAAAAGTGTAATCAGTACTTCAACTTCTACCAGTCATTTTAAACATGAGTCTGTACTTCTGCTTGAGTAAAGGATGTGTGTACTCTTGCCATCTCTGTTCTTAAGAATGTAGTTGGTGCAAATAGTAAGCCAAGCAGTTTATTTGTATTGCTATGTGATATATACATGCTGTATGTGAATGGGATAAAATTAAGTCACACGGACCCATTAAATATATTTGTAAGTGTCCTTCACTAAATATGTAAATGCCTTAGAGTGATATCGATGTGTATCAACATGTGGCACGTGCCGGAGCAACATCAACATGTTGGGTTTTTTATTACACCTGATGTCTATGTTTATGCAACTCTGAAATGACTCATCAGCTGATGGCCTATTATTAGATTTTGTTATGTATAGTCCACTTACTGTAACATGATCATAGGGTCATGATCACATTGAGGGAGGGATGACCTCTCCAATATTCGGATAAGCAGTGGAATCCTGAATATGTGATTATAAAACTAATGAAATACAGCAGGAAGGCATAGTTTTCAATGCCAAAAAAATGTTCAATGACATTTTTGAGCTTAGGCAATGCCTTGAATGTTATGAGGTATTTTAATTATTCAATATCATGGGAACTGCACTGAAATAATTTCATCAGTCAAGTGTAAAATAATTGAAGCCTGCTCACTCTTAAAAATCAAAAAAAGACATCAGCGAGATTGAGTGACAAGCAGTTTACTGGAGTAAAAAAGGCAAATGTTTGGGTTACATGTTGAACATTGCCAATGCCAAACAATAATGAAAAATGGGAGATATGTGTGGACTTTAAGTGCATTCACTTTTAAATGAGCTGGATTTGAAACTTATCTATTGCATATTTATTATGAAGCTGTTTCTTGAATATTTCAAAATTGCAGGGTTTCCTGAACTTAGTTGAACTTATCGATTCTGTAATAATCTTGACAAACCCAAAGTAATTTATGCAATGGACAAATAGCAAGCAGTTTCAACATGTATTCCTTTAAAGGTGACTAGATTACTCGATGTAAATTTATTTTTTTATTTTTATAGTTTTTTTCTGGGAACATATAACATGCGTATATACACATTTACATTCATTCCACACATGTATATAATGAACAGTTCAAGTCAAAATTATTAGCCCCGTTAATCTCCCCCCCCCCCCCCCCACCCATTTTGTTTAACAAAGAGAAGATTTTTTTTTCTAACACATCTCTAAACATATTAGTTTTAATAACTCATTTCTAATAACTGATTTATTTTATCTTTGCCATGATGACAGTAAATAATATTTTACTAGATATTCAAGACACTTCTATACAGCTCAAAGTGACATTTAAAGACTTAACTAGGTTAATTAGGTTAACTATGTATTTTTTTAAAGTTCTTTTTTAAATAGACATCTCACACAAAACTTGAAATGTCTTTGCCATTTACTCATGCTTAAGTAGTTTGAAACATTTATGAATGTCTTCTCTTGAACACAAAACAAGAAACTCTGAAGAATGCTGGAAACCAGCAGCCATTGACATCCATAGTATGAAATATGTAATTCAATGTCTCCTGCTTTCCAACATTCCTCTTCTTTCATAAAAGAAAAAAAGAAATTCATAAATGTTTAGAACAAGTGGATAATGACTAAATGATGAGAGAATTTTCCCATATGTGTGAACCATCCCAAGTAAAAACCTAGTAAAGTTCTTCAAAGATCTACATTTTCTTTCAGGTAAAGAAGATATTAGGAAAGCATTGCATTACTGTAGATGCGGAGATGCGGAATTTCGTTCTGCATTACAATTTTATTGTGATGTTTTGAATGACAAAATAAAGGAAACTGAAACTGAGCTTTATATACTATAGATGCTAATGAAATTTATTGCAAAAAACGTAGTGGCTTGTGAACCTAGCCTTTTGTTTAGTCATATTTAGGCCTGTCACAATATCTATTTTTTTGTTGTACGATATATTGCACCAAAATATATTGCTTACATACTATTTTATTCTTATATTTTCTTTGTAGTCATTTTAACACATTAATATTTAGGCATTGGAATCAAAATGTGAAAATGCATATCCTAAATAAATAATAATAAATGTTAACAATAAAAGTGCAAATTAAAACGTAGTAAAAGCTGCAATATCTGCTACCAGATCTATTTTCAGTCATCAGGCACCCACATAAAAATATACTACAATAACTTATAGTAAATACTACAGTGTTTTTTTTTTTTTTTTTTTTTTACCATACTGACACCTCCAATAGAGATCGAGATGTTGCACAATCAGCTAAAACGTTGCTAGGATTGGTTAAGTGTGGGCGATACATATTGTATCGCCAAAAGTGATTGAGATCATGTCCATATGCTGTGCGATAAGTTGATATATTGTTTATTGTGACATGCCTAGTCCTATTGTTTTATTGAATAAATTCTTCTAATTGAACAAAGTATCTTCTTCTAGGTATTTAATGGACCTAGAGAAAATGAAAGATACTTGAAGCTATCGGAATAATTACTATTTATTAAAGCAAACATTTTAAAAGTAACACATTTTCACAAAATAAACGTTTAAACGGCTTGCCATTACATTGACAACTGTATAATCCGTCAGAGAGGCAAGAGACTGCATTAAAGGCACTGCAGTTTGACTGTTAGTGGTCCCTGACAGATTAATTGCTTAGGTGTTTTTTCCAGAGGGAGGAGCAAAGCCGAGCAGAGCGTACAGACAGACACTTGCGTTTGGAAAGCAAAGCCACAGCATGCGCTCTGTGGAGACGGTCGAACGTCACACCAAGATATTAAGATAAATCAAATAACCGAATCAATATCCAGCAAATATCTGATCGATTAACATTTCTACAGAACGTTGACTTGCGTTCGCATTATTCCACAATCGCGTGGACATTATAAGAACATAGCCTACAATCAGCATTGAGCTCCTGGAGAAGTTCTGCTGTTATGGTCTGGAGGATTGTGTTAGGCTAAATTGTTATGTAGAAATACTGGACGTCTAATGCGCTAGATTACGCGCTGCATTTCTGATGTTAACTGCACCGATACCTGCTCCAATGTCTCAGGCTGAGGTTGACATGGCTGGTCTTGGCTTCTCGAAGTTGCCTGCAGGGTTTGACGCGGACTCGTTCTTCCCAGCGCGCCTGCCGCCGAGACGGAGGAGACACTCGGCAAACTCCAGGAGGAATGCCTACAGGTTCAACAAACTCCACACCATGGACGTGGAGCCCCAGGAGAGCGTCGCTCCTCTCACGAAAACACTTTCTTGGTCAGCCGACAACATTTTATCGGAAAACGCCAACGAGGAGAAAAAGACGCACTCTTCTCCTCCGATGTCACCTGTCTCTAGTTCACCCCCTGAGACGCAGGACTCGGACCCGCGACCGCTGGACAATTGGGCCGCCGAGGAGCCCAGCGCGCAGGAGGCTGATGCCAGCTCGGACTCGGACGATGAAAGCACCCAGAAGAAAGTGGTTTTGTCGAGAGCCCCATTTGAGAGCAAACGCGAGCAGGAGGAAAAGGAAGAGGTCGAGACTAAAGCTGTGGCGACTTCACCTGACGGAAGGTTTCTGAAATTTAACATTGAGATTGGAAGGGGGTCTTTTAAGACCGTCTACAAAGGCTTGGATACGGAGACCACTGTGGAAGTTGCTTGGTGTGAACTTCAGGTAAGAAGTTTAAAGAGCAGCTACTTTATTAGAGGTCACATTTTCTATCAGCGTTTGTCTAATTGAGTGCAGTCGCTTGAGGTTCTACTAAAATGTGTAATGGCGCCCCTAGCGAACAACGTTTTGTAAGGTGTCTATCTGCAATAACAGCTGTTTTCTTATCTATATCCTGACGCTAACGCGATTTTTACCCCAGATTGTAACTTTTGGATGCTGAATCGTTAATAAACTTATGTCATATATGTTGTATTTAAAACAATATAATGTATGACACAAGTCTTTTTTTTTTTTTGGAGGTCACTTAGTTCACCCCAAAAAAGGATGTTACTCACCATTTATTCACGTTCGTGTGTTTTATGAACTTTTTATGAGTTTATCTGGTAAGTTATGCGTGTGTTTGTACCCTAGTCAACATTGGAAGTAGATCAAAACCTTACTTTAAAGTCCTAAAAATATGGAACAAAACCCATTTTTGTTTTCCACAATTGATTTATGTTGGGACAACATAAACTAAGAAAACTTGTTAGTTTTTACAACTTTAAGTGGATTGAACAAAAAACAATTAAGTTGTCCCTCCAAAAAAACTCAAGAATTGTGTTGTTTCAGCTCAATTTAAATAAATAGTTTAAACAAACGGCACACCACTTTTTTGAGTGTAAGACAAGTTTAAAAATATATTTTGAAAAAAAAAGATTCAAAGATGATTCCTTAGATTTACTAAAAGTTTTAAGCAGTTGTAAACAATTTGTTTAGGCTGAATTTAAACAAATTAAGTTTAATATTACAAAATGTAATTTGTTTGTTTAAATTCAACACATATAAATTGTTTTTGAAATGTTGAATACTGTATTTCTTAAGAAAACTGGCAGCCATTCAAATTCATAGTAGTAAAACCTATAGCTATCTTGGAGTGGTGGAAAGAGTACTGAAAAATCATACCATTATTTTCTTAAAAATCCTGTGCAAGTAGAGAAAGTATCTGTTGTAAATGTTTCTCAAAGTATGAGTAAAAATAGACCTTTTTAAAAGTACTCGAGTAGTGAGTATTTCGCTGTAAAAAGCTGATGCATTTACATGTATTTTGTGGATGTGTGTAAACGTAACATTCTGCACACAACATCATAAGATGTTAATATTAGGTTAGATTTAGGTTGTGATGTCAAGTGACCAGAATTCAATGTCTAGCCAGCATCTAAAGACAACGTCATTTTGACGTCCAATAACGACATAAAATGACACATTTTTTACATCTTAAATCAACATCATGTTGAAGTAAAATACTGACATTTATTCATCAGGTTTGGCAACCAAAATCCAACATCTGATAGTGGTAACGTTCACACAACGTCAAGCTGTAACATCATTAGACGTTGAATTCTGACATCAATTCGATTTTCTTTTCCAAACAAAATGCAACGTCCCCACAATGTTGGGGTACAACTTCAATCTGACGTTATGTTGACGTTTTGTGCCTACTGGGTGTTTAAGGCCATTTCGGTCAACAAAGTAAACATCCGTCATCTTCTCATCAGTGACATGCATCTAAACAATCTCTGGGTCAATGCGTGTAAAGATTTTGGACCTCCTCTTTGACACTTTTAATGCTTCAGAATAATTTGCTGCAATAATAAATCGCCGATGTCTTAAGGTAGTTCATTATAATGCGATTTACTTATGTGCGATTTACTGATTTTTCTAATCCCCAATAGGCAAGAAAAATAAAGTAGTGACTACAGTTTGAAGGAAAGTAGTGGAGTAAAAGTACCGATGCTGCACTAAAAATGTACTCAAGGGAAAGTAAAAGTGCACATTTTTAAAACCATTTAGTAAATTACAATTCCTGAGAGGAACTACTCAGAGTTTTGAGTATTTGTAATTTGTTACTTTACACTACTGGAGGTCATTGACTTAAACATGTTTGAAACGAGGAGTGTGAGTAAAATGATGACAGAAATACCATTTTTTTGTGAATTCTCCCTTAGCATCCGCTGATTTTTTTTTAGCAATAATTGTATCAGTGCAGAGATGTGTGATGGATCACTTTATCTCTAGTCAACAGGCTAGTAAGTGAAATTGCAGTGTTTTTAGGAGTGGGTCTGGTCTTATGATCATGATACAGTGTTGATAGGAAAGAATGCAATTAAAATAAGAATGAACTGAACTAAAGATAGCATTTAGATTGTCATTGTGTCATACAATGATGCAGTCAGCCGATATCTCAACTCTCCCTATGATGAATGGATGAGGTCAAAGAGGAAATGCAGTGTAATGCAGCTTTTTTCATACATTAGAATGTGTCTTGTTTTTTAGTCATTCGGTGTAACAATTTATGTACATAAATCTCTTGTCAGGCACATTTAAAACAAGAATATTTAAAGATTTTAAAAGCAAAGGCATAAAGTACAAATTGGATTTTACTTAATTGTCAGCAAAAATTTGTGATTCATAAAAAATTGAACACAATTTAGTATGATCACAGTTACAGTTGAAGGCAAAATTATAAGCCTATTATAATTCTTTTTCAAATATTTCCTAAGAACATTTTTAAACGTATCATAAACGTGTGTGTGTGTGTGTATATAGTTTTAATTTTTATTAACTAATTTCTAATAAAGTTCTTAGCATATATGAAGTACACCCCTCACAAATCTACATTTTAAAATCAGATTTTTAATAGGAAGTTATACAATATTAGAATAGTGCATATACATTAGATTAGTCAGCACGGAGGCCAAATCTGGAGCATATCTAACAAAATAACTTGCGATAACAGTCCAAAAACTAGTACATCCAAATTTAAATGTTATAGAAAAATGTTAAATACAAATTTAAAAAGGAGGAAAAATCAAGAGAAGCTAAACAATTGAAAATTTAGTTGAAATTTTGTAGGTTGTAATTTTTTTGGCAATATTTTACTTGAATTTAATTGTATTATCTCTCAATTCCTAATATGTTTGATGACTAAAATACTATTTTACTAAATATATCGGTTTAATAAACCTGTTTTGTTTAAATGCACAATAGTACATTGCCTATATTCACTGAGAAATTGATAAAAATACTCATTTTCGAAATGGGGTGTACTCAATTATGCTGAGCATTGTAACCACACTATTGTATTTGCCACAATAGTAGAATATTCTTCTATTTATTTAGCAAGATACTAGCTTTTAGCTTAAAGGTTAATTGGGTTGAATAATAAAAATAATAATTTCTTTAGAGGGCTAATAATACTGACCCAATTTTATTATTATTAAAAACTGCTTGTATTTCAGCCAAACTATAATAAATACAACTTTCCTCAGAAGAAAACGTATTAAAGGAAACGATGTGAAAATTTCCCTGATTTATTAAATATATTAAAAAAAATTTAATTACAATTCTTACAATTTCAATTCTTCAACAACTTCAATTCTTACAATTCAAAAGATTTACAATTACCAGGTAGGCTAATAATTTTGCGATCAATAGTACGTTGTTTCTATTAAGATGATGAGTAAATTAGTGCTGAGCAATTAATTGAAAAGTAATGGATTTTAGATTCTGAATGTTGATTTCGATTGAATTTTTTCAATTTATTTCCCTACCGTGTGTTTAGTCACGTGACTCCACTCTGTTAAGGCTGAAATATACTTATTATTTTATGATTTATACATTTTATATTATTATAATATTATATTTCTGTATGTGTACAGTCCAGCGCAGCCTTCGCATACCCACGCACCTCTCAGAAAAATGAGCTTACACGTCACAACAACATGGAGCAAGCTTTGTCATTAGTCAGTTTTTTCAGTTGTTTAGCATTGACGTTCAATAAATAATCATACATAGTAGTGTTTAGTGCGTGTTTACTTTAATTATTTTAAAATCAAGTAATGCACCCTTCATTCAAAAATCTCTTACTTGTAATATGTGAGCATATATATACTGTACAAAGCTTGTCAGTGAGCTATGAGGGCAAAGACATAAATAAATAAAATGATCGCTCATTAATCGTAATCGAGTCAAAATGTTCAATTAATCGAGATTTTGATTTTAGGCCAAATCGCCCAGCCCTAGACTAAATATTATTTCACATAAAAACAGTCAAAACTAAAGCAGACAACTTGGATTTAATATGCTATATATATTCACTGTTGCTTATTTTATTTAATTAGGACACCATTTGATTTGTCATTGATCAGTGAATGTATATGTGATCTTTGCACTATTAGTTATCAGATTTTCTCTGCATGTTTTCTTCTCTGATGCACAAAAATCATTACCTTACAAGACAGATGATTGCAGTTTAAATTCAGTGTTGGTCTTCAGATGTCATTTTGCTTAAGAGGAAAATTCTTAGGCTGATTAATGTTTGAGTCTCAAGGTTATGTCATATTGCTCATTTCATTGTTAAAAGGGGTTTTCTCATTTTCCCTTCAGGCATTTTTTAAGTAAGTTTGAACTTTCCTCTAGTTTAATACCTTTTTGTGTGTGTGTGTTGTCAACACAGTTTATAATTCGGATAGTTCAGACTCTAAGTAAGCTTATTAGTTCATAAGCAGCACAGAGCTTAATACAGTATAAATCATGTGGATGAAATCTGCTGGATGTTATTTTTGTCTTTACAATCAACCTAAATTGAGTTTCTAACAAATATTAAATTTGACTTTTTTTTTTTGATAATTATGTTGTAGTATTGAATCCAAAACATGTACTTCTTTATTGATGCCCTTATGTTCTTTATTAGCGTTTTGCTTTAGTGTGTTACAAACTTTGTTTTCTTCACTTCTGAAAGCTCCTCCAAGCAGCGTGGGCTGTTATGTCAATAAGCCCACATAAACTGAGTAATGAGCACCAGACAAGATATTCTATCAGGCTTCCTTATGGTGTAATATGCAAGATGTCAGATGCAGGGTACTTGCTGGGGTCATATTAGTCATTAAAGGAAGAGTTCACCCAAAAATGAAAATTCTCTCAGAATTTACTTATCCACTTATTCCAAACTTTGAATTTCTTTCTTATGTTGAACACAAAGTAAGATATGCTGAAGAATGTTTTAAAAAAAAACAGCCATCAGCTTTAACAGTATTTTTTGTATCTACCATGTATGTCAAAGGCTGCTTTTTTCCAACATTTTTTCAGAATATCACATCTATAACAGAAGAAAGAAATTCATAAAAACGTTGAGTGATTAAATGGTGAGGAATTTTTTATTTTTGTGTAAACTGCCCCTGTAAGTTAATTAAAAAGACAAAACAAAACTTAAATACACTGTAAAAAATGCAGAGTTCAACACAATTCTTTCATGTCATCCCAACACAAATTGATTTAAAAGTTAACTCAATGGTTTTCACAATTTAAAGTTGATTGAACATAAGACAATTAAGCTGCCCCTCTAAAACAAACTCAAGAATTGTGTTGTTTCAGCTCATTTTAAATTAGTTTGAACAGGCAACATTTTTTAGAGTGTAAGTTATGCCACAAATCTGATTTAAATCTGATTATATAAATAAACAATTAGTCTACATGTGTTTTACATGGTTGTCAATGGGTTGCAGGTCTGTTCTGATTGAGTGCTGAATGCAAATGTTATTATAAGACTTCTGAAACCATACAATCACATATATATATATATATATATATATATATATATATATATATATATATATATATATATATATATATATATATATATATATATATATAAAGCAAATGAATATAAATCTACTTTTTTACTGGAATTTTTATTTTCTATATTGTTTGTTTTTGATGTTAAATGTCTAAACTCTGTTTTACTGTAGGTAAGGTATCACCAGAACAGGTTAAGTGAATTATCCCCATCCTTGATCAAGTTATGCCTCTGAGAGAAACCCTTTATATGGGTTTTTAATCAATGTGATGACATTTAAGTTATGTTAATTATCATTATTTTCTAGAAAGTTAAGAGGACAGGGTACAGTGGTGTACCTTGTAGTCAAGGCCACTGAACATTAAGGCAGACAAAGAAAGAATAAAAGTAATACCGGGTTCAGACTGCATAGTATTTTTGTCTGTTGTGATAGTTTTTGTGTCCGATTATGTTTTGACTTCTACATTTTTGTTGTGTCTTGGACAGGAAACATGTCAGACTGCATCATACTTCTCAACCAATCATCGCTTTCTGCTTTAACAGCAACTTCTCCCACTTTATATTAAGTGGCCTTAACTATTAAAATGCATTAAAGAATAAGTTCTTACATTGCAGTGTAAGTTAAGGTTTAAGGAATGGGTCAACAATGTGATTACAAATTTAATTGCAGAAATTAGTCACAGATGTAATTACATGCGGATATTTAAAATACAAGTACAATATAAAAACATGTATGCACAAAATCAGTGAATTGAACCAGATGATTCATTCAAATGTAAGTACATAGCAATTATGGCCACTTAAAATAAACAGGCCACAAACAATCACTACAGAAGAGGTGTTTTGTAGTGGTTGTTTTGTCATTTCAATTGCTTAATTCTGCATTGCAGTGCCAGTAGCATTACCTTCCTTGCTTTCACAGTGATTGAAAACTGCCGTGTATACTGTAGAACTTCTGTGCTCAACATCTTAGATGTGAAGAGAAACTGTTGTGATGAAAAGAGAAAAAATTGTAAACATGTTAGTCTTAATGTCAGGATGTTGTAATGCATCAAAGAGGTGTTGTCGGCTGTTGCTGTATCTCATTATATGAGATAAAAACAACAATTATTATTATTATTATTTTTTGCAACTACTATAGTTTATGAATCACCACACAAAAATTTACTGACTGTTGATGCTGTGTTTTCTGAACCTGGCATAAAAGAACAGGGCTTTCTTGTAAGGATATTTTTTATAAACTGAAATGTAGCTAGTAGTGCTGGGCTGACATTAACTGCATTCAAAATAAAAGTTTTTGACATAACGTGTGGGTACATACATAAACACATACATAGAAACTACACAAAACAATTTTGTTGCATAGCTATTCAAATTTATATATCATTTGTATCATTTACATATATTTTATATCTAAATATAAATATTATATATATAAACATTCTCAAATACTTTCATATGTGTGTATTTATATACATAATAAATATACACAGCCCACAAAATTTATACTTTATCGAAACATACTTTTATTTTGGATGCAGTTAATTGTGATAATTTTTGCCCAGCAATAATAAAGAACATATACAGGGTGGGCCATTTATATGGATACACCTTAATAAAATGGGAATGATTGGTGATATTAACGTCCTGTTTGTGGCACGTTAGTATATGGGAGGGGGCAAACTTTTCCAGATGGGTGGTGACCATGGTGGCAATTTTAAAGTCAGCCATCTTGGATCCAACTTTTGTTTTTTCAATAGGAAGAGGGTCATGTGACACATCAAACTTATTGGGAATTTCACAAGAAAAACGATGGTGTGCTTGGTTTTAACGTAACTTTCTGTCATGAGCCCCTTCACATATACTAATGTGCCACAAACAGGACGTTAATATCACCAACCATTCCCATTTTATTAAGAATGTATACCTAGTTTGAAATCGAGATTTTTTCATCTGGTCACATTCTGTCATGTAAAGGAGTCATCCAGTAGCATCAACTTATTATAGAATTATTAAGAAATTGGGCAAAAATAATCTGCGTCACAGGATTTAACTGTCAGCCAATTAGTATCTCTTTCATTGAAAAAAGCTTGTATTGATTTTGTAGAAATTTCCACTCAGCTCCTGTGAGCAGTAAAACCATGTTTCCCCTGGACATGACAGTTGTCATGTCACACCACAATGTATGTTAGCAGCAAAGTCAAGCCATGTGGTAAAGAGTGAGTACTGGTGTTCAGCGCAAATAGAACAGGGCATCAGTTTACTGTCAGGTATTTGGTGTGTCATGTCGCCACATGCTAACATGCATTCAGCGTTGACACTGAAATTGCTGATTAAATTGTGTTCTATTGTTATTAGCTGCATCTAACCGTATCTACTATGGACATGGTTAAAAGCCCCACCTCTTCTATTTGCTTGGCAAAGTTCCACCATTGATATCTCAGTTATGCTGATATTGTTGTGTGCTGTGGAAGAGCAACTTGAAAAAAATTATTCAAACAGCAGACTCAGGCTACTGTACTGTATGTCTACACTGTAAAGATTGTGTTTTTTTTTTCTTCGTTTGCTCTTAAAGTTCTGCCATCATACAGATGTTGTTTCAAGAAATTAAAACTGTTTAATGCGTATGCCACACTTATATGGGGCACTGTAGCCAGAACCTGCAGGATACATTAAAATCACTTTTGACAAGGACGTTATCGTTTCCAAAAAGTTGTGTTTTGCCTGTCCACATGGCTACACACTAGGCAGCATTTTCCCACTCTGTTTCCTGTAATGGGTGGCACGGTGGCTCAGTCGTTAGCACTGTCGCCTCACAGCAAGAAGGTTGCTGGTTTGAGTCCTGGCTGGGCCAGTTGGCATTTATGAGTGCATGTATGAGTGCATGTGTAAATGCGAGAGTGTATGGGTGTTTCCCAGTACTGGGTTGTGGCTGAAAGGGCATCCACTGCATAAAACATATTCTGGAGTAGTTGGTGGTTCATTCCGCTGTGGCGACCCCTAATAAATAAGAGACTTGAGCCCTGCTCACGCTGTGAGATCTCAGCCAAAATTTTGTCATTTGAGACAAATTTGGGAAATCCTAAAAGATTGCTGAAATCCATGTTCACAGACAGTCGCTTGGTGTGCATTACGATCAGACTTTTCCTCAGATTAATTTTTGGCAGTGTCAGAAGATTTCAGACGCTTTCCAACACAGCTGACAACAGCTGCAATCAGCGGCAATCCAAGAACCACTAGGAGCTAAGAATTTGCGATCCATGCGACAATTCAAATGACCACAGGGAAATGTCGAAACAGTTTTTTTCTTCCTGATTTTATTATTGAGGCACGCTGTGTTACGTTTGCTGTGAGGAATCATTTCAGAACGCGGGATAGTGAAAGTGTCACGGGTGGATGACATCAAACTCTAGGGGAGTTTTCTTTCGTGTTTGGCGCAACCTCATTGTCATTCAGTCTGGCTTTACAACAGCTAAGATCTTACAGTGTAACATCGAAGCCATGTTCGTGCAGTCTGACATGCTACAATCGTTCAAAATTCTTAAAAAAATCGCACAGTGTGAGCCGGCCTTAAGTCGAAAGAAAATTAATGAGTTATTGTTTCCTGTAATCCAAAAAGATAACTTCAGTGCACAAACAATGCTAGTGTAGTGTGGACGAAAGCCCGAAACGATAATAAACATTTGCGTGTTGACGTGAACCAATTGTTGTGTAGACAGGGCTTAAGTATCAAATATTGGTTTGGCAGGCAGTTTGGCCATTTTTAATTATTTTAATACTTTTTTTGGATTTTTGTGTAAAATGTAGCAAAACCATTTGAAAGCACTATAAATCAAAATCCACTGTAGACTATTAAGTTCTGTGGGTGAGAAGCAGCCAGGTTTGTCTGTTGTTTCCAGTGTGGTTTATTCTATTTGCAGTATATTTCTCTATTTGCATGTTTAACAAACTTCCATTCATGTGTTGTCAAATAGAAGGTTTTCTCAGTTTGTTAGAGTTTTTCATATGTTTTTTTTAAACATGTAGCATGTTTGAGCTATTTCAAGGAAAATAGCTATAAAAAGGTAACAATAATTTTATGAGCGTCCACACCATATTGTTCTGTTATTTTTAAGCATGCACTAAAGCTTTGTTGTTTGAGTTTTAAATGCTTTACCACTCACTGCACAGATGCACATAACAGCATCTAAAATATTGGTATATGCAATGTGTGAATTACAGGGGGGTTTGGGGTGATTGACCCCCCCGCCCTAATTAAAGTTCAACCCCCCCCCCCCCCCTATTGTTAATTATAATAATAGATATACATTTGACCACCCCTTTAATGGTTCATACCATTGTGAATGTATAATTGCACTGATTTCTCCTAAAATAGGTGTTTGTTTTTACATAATGCCTAAAGTAAAGTCAAATTAAATACATAGTTTGTATAGTTTGACCTAAAGGAAGCCGAAAATAGCTAATGAGATCAGAATACACTAAATAGCCTATCCCATAAAACACACAAAAAATGTAAATATATTTTATTAATAAATTAGATGTAATTTAAATAAATACATAAATTTGATTCACTTAAGCATGTATTAGCCTACACAAACTAACATTACTGAAAAAGTTGACCCCACCGATGGTCAATGTAGACACTGCTTGTATGTTAAGCTGCTTTGAAGCAATCTACATGGTAAAAAGCTGACGAATTGAACTGAACGCTGATGTCCTTTCAACACAAGTACTTTTTCTTTTGACAAAACACCTGTGTGCTACAAGTTACTGATGAATGCTTTTAGCTTTTTCTTGATGTTTTCTTTCAAATATGACATATTGGATTTCAGAATAAAAAACAACATGAAAAATGAGTGTAGATTTAGAAGCTGCACCGGCTGTTTTTGGTAGAGAGTGCTGTTAATAGCATTTGGAGTCTTTCTTTGTGCTTGCAGGACATGTTGTTTGTCTCGTTAGCAAAAAGGACCCCTTGTTAATCCTGTGAACGAGCCGGAGAAGTGGTTTTGTGACTTTCCCCCGACTGTCAACCCCTGGCCATTCACAGAGAGCTTGTTTACCCCTGCACAGTTTTATCTGAGAAGGCCATTCCTCAGTGGCCCTTTATCCTGCAGTTCATTTCCCGCCTGCTCGCCTCTCCTTCGAATGTGCCATTTACTGCCTGTGGCTCATCGGGCTGATCCCGTCGAAACAGCAGAGCATTTATTTTACCCAGAATGCAGCGTTTTATTACCTTGGTAAATGGTGGTCTGGTGGAGCAGAGCTGCCATGGCGACGCTCGATCTGTGCAAATGAGAACAGCTTTGCTTTGAGATTTAAGGCAGCTAATGGGATTGACCGACTGAAGTCTCTCACTCAACGATCTCTCTTTCATGATGGCTGACATGAGGGGAGATCAGGGATAAGAATGACTTAACCCATAGCTCGGCTTCACTGCTGCTCATGCACAATGTGTGAGTGTGTGTGTGTGTGTGTGTGTGTGTGGAGGAATGGCTGTTATTTGTTTGTTCAAGACCCCATGACTAAGTCTTTTAAGTGTGTGGAATCACATTAGGAAAAAAAAAAAATCACTAGCATGTTTGTCTGCTTTTAAAGCATTACTTCACCCCAAAATGTTAATTTACCCATGATTTACTCACCCTCAAGGCAATGCTTGGTATATATGACTTTCTTCTTTCAGTTATTTGAAGAAATATCTTGGACTTTTCCTGCTCTAAAATGGCAATGGGTGTTTTTTTTTTTTGATAACAGTCCAAAATGAGTCCAATAAAATGCATCCATTCATAATAAAATTAGGCTTTGTAAGTCTAAAAACAATTTTCAATTTTAGGTGAATTAAACCTTTAACTACATGGTTGTGAGACACATATCTGCTCATTTTTGTCATAATGATATTTATTGTGAAAAGCGCTTGCCATACAAAGAATTAAATTGCAAAATAGCTTCACTTACAGTATATTCTGATGGGGGAAATCTGTATTTTCATTAAAAGAAATATTGCAATCATAAGATTGATTACATATATTATACTATAATACTATATACATAAACATTATTTTAATTTATATTATTTACATTATGAATAATTTTTTATTAAAATATTTTTCAAATAATTAAGAGAAATAATTATGAAAGATAGTATTATTATAAAATAGAAGTTAACGGCTGAATCAAGATCAGCTTAAAGAATTATATATTATTCTTGAAATATAATAAATATATATGTATTTATTTTTTAGCATTCATATTCTATCATTCATACTTTTTCAATATCTTTATAGAATTATATAACTTTTTTATTTAAATAATTATGTAAATGAAATTTTTGAAATGAAATAATTTTATGTAAATGAAGTTTTTTATTATTTTTTAAACACCATCTTTCAATAAATGCTATTCCATGAATATGATCATATATATATTCTTAAAATAAGTTTTTACAAAAATATAATTTTAACTCTTCATAGGACACTCATTGCAATACTCATTGGAAAAAAAGCTGAAGTGTTACTGGGGGTTATTACAAGACATTTATTGCATATATCAACAAGAAATTTATATTGTAATCAATTTCAGCAAAGTTACCCTTCATGGTTTTTCACCAACTAAATGGCTTACATATACACCTAACAGTATGGCTATTTTTACGTCATTTCTGCTGCTCTTTCTGTAGTTGGATTGCACACTTGATGTCTACTTCATTGGTCTACATGGCCCAGCTGTGATATCTGATATTAAATTTCATGTACAGGGGGGCCCACGGGTAGAGATGGCTCGGGTTCACATGTCTGTCAGGTCAGTTGCTCGGGCTGGATAGAGATTGAATGTAATTGACCAGCCAGATGAAAAGAGGTTATTGGCCCATGAACTCGAGGGCAGGGTGAAAAAAAACATTGTCAAAGTATGCATAACAGATGGTCTACGGTGTGTTCGTAACTAGCCTAAGGTCAGCCGGTTGCATTGGTGAGTTAAATATAAAAAATAATAAATGATGCAATGGTCAAATTGTACAATAGTGTGATTTATAATGTATAGTTATAGTATAATGTCCAAAGAACATTTCTCTCACACCATTAAACCACCGGCCATCTGATTCATTGCTATTAGACAAGGTGGATTTATGTTGGTTTCATTCAATGTTCCTCACTGGTGGAACAATCTTTTCATTCCCACACACACTGCTGATTCACTTGTATTATTCAACCAACAAAACCAGGACCCCCACCACCCAACAATCTCAAAACATTATGCAATTCTGAGCGTGCCTCACATAAGTGAGTGGGCTTGACAAACCACCTGTTGAAAACACCCTCTCTGTTTTTTTTCTTTTCTTTTTTACACCATTCTCTGTTGATTGTACTGTAAATCACCCTTTTCCCTCGAATATTGATGTCGCCAATCATCTCAATCCTGGTTCTTGCAACTCTCCGTTTCTCCCCACGATATAAGCCAGGGGTTCTTAATCTCGGTAATGGAGCTCCAACCCCAATCGGACACATGAGGGCCAGCTAATCAAGCTCTTACTAGGCTTTCTAGAAACATCCTTGCAGATGTGTTGAGGCAAGTTGTAGCTAAAATCTGCAGGAAACTGGACCTCCAGGACCGAGTTGGAGAACAACTGAAATAACCCATGAATGTTTGCTGCACAAAGCAAACAGCAGCCTCCCTTTGTCCTCCTGATTGGTCAACTTCAGATAGATCAACAGATTGACTTGTTCAACTGCACACACATCACAAATTCAAGCCGACAGCTCTCAAACCTTATCAGTTGTTGACATGTTTGTAAGCTCATTAGTTCCTCACACACTATACAAGCCACGATCATACAATTTCAGTTCAGTTCATCGATAATTCTATTGCACTTTTTACAATGTCGACTGCGTCAAAGCAGCTTACGATGCACAGCAGCTATTATTGTCATCCGATAGGAAAAAAATGTGAAAAAGCTCATACGACTACAAAACTCACACGCTGTGTAAGTCTAGTGTTGGAACTATACCGTGGCCTGTGGGGGAGCCCACGCTTTGATCTTGAGAGTCACTTGCCACAATGATGTACACTATATTAGACGCAGGATCTCTGTCCTTAAATGGCAATATATAAACAAAAAAAATCTATAAACATAAAACAAATTTTTATATTATTATGACTAATATTACAAAGTAATTGGGTTTACTTTCTCGCTAAAAAGTGCTTGTTTTTCCATCTTTTTACATGCACAAACAGCGGCCTAAACAACAGAACATTGTTGTGTAATTTTACCTGCAGTGCTTCTGTTAGAGGAATACATAAATTTTTATAAATCAACAAACACAAATGTTTCACTTAACAACGAAAATAAATAACTTTGTCATGTAGCCTATCATTTTTCTATTTGTTCTATATTTGCTCTATATGTTCAACATGATGGCATTAAGGACAGCATATGCTTTTTTTTTTATTTTACATAGGCCTAGAGAATGTCATGGGATCTCACTGCACTCCAGTAAAACAATCGCAAATTCGGAAATGAAAGAAACACCGTTGAAAGGGGTTCCATTTAGTCAAGTTTACCCTGCTTTAAGCTTAATTGTCCAGTATGTTTACGGTGTTTACAATGTCACGGTGTTTAAAAAAAACAAACATTGTATTGGCCTACTGTATGAAGCAAATAAAACTAAACACAAGGTCACATCATTTGTTTGGGTAAATGAATAAACAGGGTTTCCATGTCCATATGAAAGCATCTAGGTGTCAGTCTTCGACATGAGTGAACTTCAGCACCCCCATGACTTGATGCTCATGACAAAATAGCTTGTAATTATCTTTTTTTTTTTTTTTTTTTTTTTTTTTTTAAGTGAGGTGTAAATCACCGTCATGCATGAGTGATATTTTTGCACTTTTATACATAATAATCCATGATCACAGTACACGAAACTGAAACCACATGTCAAAATAACACAAACTGTCAATATTTTTAACCCCCCCATCCCTGGCAAAATTTCATTAATCATGTTTTTTTTAGGGGAGCCCATGTCTTAATCCCCCTAGCTCCCCTGTAGTTTGCACCCTGTGTAAATCCACCACAATTAAACATCATAGGAGATTCTGCCATAAAGGCTGTGTAATGTGATTGGCTGATTTGAAAATTAAGAGGGTAGTGAAAGTGTGCATAATTTGTACAGCAAAAATATCATTTCAGAATTTATTGGCTGATTAATTATAAATTGCTGCGTCTAAATTTATGTATATTTCTTTTAAAATGGCCGCTATGCAATTGTTTTGTTTTTTTCAGGAGCATAGCACCAGTTCTGTAGAGCTAATTTATGGCTAAGTGCATAGTATTTATTTGCACTTACATTATAATAAGGAGCTGCAGGCTTGAGGCTTTTATAGGTGGATTAACTCTGAAAAAGTAATTCCCTCCCAATCATTCATCATCTTCCCGAGCTTTAGTCTGCATAGGAGTTTTACCAGCTCCCCATGGCGGCTTAATATCATTTAATGACCAGCCTGAATGTCTCTAAAGATTCTCTTTGAATCCCAAATGATGTGCTTCACACCCAGTCACTAGTTTTCAATGCAACTAATCATCTTGTCAAGTCAATATTTTCCCTTAACAACTGTGTGATTAAAGACAGCAGTGCTTAAAAGTCATAATTCTGATGGCTTGAAACACACGCAGTTGTAATTCAGCACAGCAGGTAGATTTTAGCAGCTGATCCTGCTCATTTCACACCCTTTATCTCGTTTATTCCAATGAAGTCAGACATGAAAAGCTTTCATGAAAGGATAAAGAGCAACAACAGCTGGTAAAAAGAAGATTTGTTGCCCAACACATCATTAAAGGGCTGAGACCATGACTTGCTTCGCCACACATTCTGCTCTTAAATGATGCTCCTCCTCGTTTTTTGTCATTCCAGAAACTTTTCACACAAAGGCTGTTGCCTGAAGCTCTTTTGTAACGTCAGTTGTGCAGCATATCAGTTTTTGTCCAGCCAACTTTTGTCTATATGCTGCTTTTCTCTTTTTTGTCTTAATGTAATGTGAGGTAGGTTTGCATGACATTGGGGGAAAAAAATAGCATCGCTATATTTAGTTTTACTGCAATTTTTATATGCTGCGATATAAATAAAATTCATAATGTTACATTGATTGGAATAATTTTTTAGGGCAGGCTATCTGCATAAAATTTAATAAATATATTACAAGCATAGATAAATACACTAGAACACGTAATGATATAAAAGAACTTTTTGTGTGGAGTCTAAGGGGCCGATCACACCGAACACGCTTTTACATTCTAAAAATGTAAGGCACACCTTACTTCACATTGCACTGTTTATGTCGCTAGGCAATGACTGAATCAGCTGCCTATTGTCAAAGTCCCATTAAGGCAAGTTATTTCGCTCAGCGGACATCTTTAAAACGCCTCTCAGGGCATTCAGTCTGAATGGGAAAAATCGATTCTTCAAAACTCTTTGCCAAGCTTCCGATTACATTACATATTTGGAACCACTAATTAAATTCCTCAACAACTGTCTCATACATTTTGTTTCTAAAGGTCCGAATCAAACAAAATCTGCATATTTCCAGGTTGACCGAGCTCATACACACTCGAAAGGAACGAGATCACGACACCAACCTCATTTATGGCCGTTCTACATATTGTCATCCTCTGGATAATAATTGTCTGATTGTGCTGCTCTTCTGAAATAATCCTCAACTTGGTCTTGATGGCGAATCTCCTTCAGAAATGACAGCGAATCTTTGTTTACAAGTCTGTGAGCATTTGAGTAATTGCTGTGATGTAATGTGCATTTGACAGGACGGACTGTACCTTGCGTTAGCTTCATACAGGTTACAAAACCAGAAAACTTTTGTTTGTTCATAAAAAAAATAGAGATATCAAGCTTTATTTGCATATATTTCTCATGTCTGTGAAGCAAGTATTGGCTGAGATTCCTGTGCGTTTGCTGACCACCCAACTGTCGTAAAAGCACACTTCTGCTCCGAGCTTTTCCCCCGGAGAACACGTCAGTCTATAGCGATCGATGATTGGCTCCTGTTCTAGTAGGAGAGGCTTCATTCACCATATTGGCCATTACACTTTTTCCCATGCAAAACAATACGAGTGACATGTCTTGTGTATTCTATAGTCTTTGCTATTGTATGCAAGTCTTGCTTTTGATATTATTATAATTTTAAAGGTTAATAGAATTGTGATATTCAATATTTGTGATTCATACAGCACCCGATAACTCAAAACGGCAACCACAAGTCTCTCATCTATCTTCAAAAGTCTCCGTAGTTGTATTGACAACACAAACACTGCAGGCACTCTGCTTTCATTTAATTTGAGACTAAAAAAGACGCGACTGACGTAACACACTTTTTCCGCTGAGTTGACTTTTTTCACTGCGAGCGCATGGCACGCAATGGTAAAAAAAAACGCAAGGTGCAGCAGGTGGTTAATACGCTTAGTGCGCAGGGCACATAAGCAGCTTGTACAGCGCTTGTGGCCGCCAGTAAATCATTCAAAAAAGGCACCTCTCAATGCAAAAAACGCGTTCGGTGTGATCAGCCCTTAAAATTATTTAATCAGGCAGAAATTAAATGATTAAATGTAAAATAACACTAGTTTTCATTGTGTTAAAAATTAAATACTATAAATCGTTAAGCTACAAACTTCAAACAAATTTGGTTTAAATGCTCACATAGTCACAGGCTTAAAAATATTATAATCTTTGCAATGATTTTGTTAATTTTGGTTTCCTCCGGGTGCTCTGGTTTCCTCCACAGTACAAAGATATGCAGCATAGGTGAATTGGATGAACTAAATTGCCCATTGTGTGTCTGTGAATATACGGGTGTTTCCCAGTACTGGATTGCGGCTGGAAGGGCATCCACTGCGTAAAACATATGCCATAATAGTTGGCGGTTCATTCCACTGTGGCGACCCCTCATAAAAAAGGGGACTAACCTGAAGGAAAATAAATGAATGATATTGATGCTGAAACATTATATTGTGTAGTCCTAATGTGATGTGTTAAGGATCTTCGGTTTTGTGGTTTTAGGCCATGTTTCCACCTGATATGTCTTTTCAGTAATCTGATCACAAGTGGTCAGTCGACATCCGAATGCATCTCTTGTGATCACTTGGGCTCTTTTTTTTGTCTTGCCCTACATTGCTTTCAGTGGACATGTCCTGTAACGATCAAGTGTTGGGTCAGTCGGTGGACAGAGGTTGTGTTTCCTCTACAAATGCAATCTGATCAATTCTGGAAGTGATCGAAAGTGTCAATCTAGTGTCATTGACATTCGATTGATGCAAATAATACCAACTTAATTTCTTTTAACATTAGTAGTACTATCATATTCGTAAAAAAATACATTTTAGATTATGTTTGCATGTTGTTTGTGTTTTAAGAAAATGGGAAGAAACATGATGATGGCTCACACTACACGAATACTTTTAAGAGGTTTGTTGTATATTAGTGAATTCACGTATGTTTTGAGATATAGTTTATAACCAAGATGCACAGGGTTTTTTTGTTGTTGTTTTGTTGTTGAAACGACAGCCTTTTTATAATAACAAATAACACAATAGGGTTTGGTGAAACTTTTAGTTTGAATCTGTCTCCACTTGAACTTGTTACTGTAAATAGCTTTTTGCTAGAATAAATTATCCACTATACCTAATGAAAAACTTTTTTTTTTTTTTTTTTTAATTTATGTATTTTCTGTTGAAGCAGAAAGTTAGGAAAGGACCAGAAATCTACTTCTTTTCTACATTATTTCGTAACATTCAAGCAAGCAGTTTTTTTGTGAATGAGTGAGACTTATGATTCATTAGCTTCTATGACTGCAACTAAGATTAGCAATGTGCAGTTATTAGTAAATCTGTTTGAGCTACAAACCATTGTATTGTGTTTTTTTTGTCAATTTCTGTGCATATCCTTTAAAAAAAAGCTAATGTACTTTCATTAAAGTCACAAACCTTTTATTTTTATTTAATTGATTGCTAGCCATGGTAAAGGAGACATGTAATTTTTCCATTCATGCTTGTTAGGCCAGAAAAAATTTAATGCTTTCATTTTCCACTGAGGACCCTATATTTAACACTAATGCCAAAATTAATTGGAAAAAAGCTTGGCTCCAACCTTACAAATTTTGTGTTCCCAACAAAGTTAAAGAATTACATTTAAAAGTGTTACACAGTATGTTACAGTGTTACACAATATCTACCCCACAAATGAGATTGTATTTAAATACGGTAATCCTAACTCAAATTGTGTCTTCTGTAACTCAAGCATTGAATTGCAGAGTTTTGGTCTGATTTATCGGTCTATTTTTCATTAAAATGTAGGTTTAACATAAATTTTTCCATGTGTGATAAAATGTGTTACTTTTTCATGACAAACATAACGCAGAATTTTTAGGCAATTAATTTTTTATAGGGTAAATATTATATTCACAATTGTAATTTTCTTTATCATTACCTAAGTTGCAGCATTTTCTTTGTGACTTAAATTGTTTAACTACTACTTTACAAAATGTTTACTGCAAAAAAAGTGTTAAAACTGTGACATTTTATAAGGATTTTGTAAATATTATTTATTTTGAAAATGTGCCTCTTTACCCATTTTATTTATCTTATTTTATTATTATTATTATTATTATTATTAATAATAATAATAATTTCACTTGTTTATATTGTACCTGATGTCATCCATTGTTATGATTTAATATGTTTGTATTGTTAAAACACACCAAAAACAGATCTAGTGCTAATAAACCTCCATTCCAGCATGTGTTGGGCATATTGTCAAATTATGAACATATTGCTTTAGTCAAGATGATAATCCATTGTGTGACTGGCACATTTGAGAATCTCTGTCTGTCTGCATTGTGCAGGATTCCTTCTAATTGCAACTTCCTCTGGCATTGGTTTTGATCACCCACTGTTTAATGAGTAATAATAACTTATTAGCTCAGAACCGGAGCGGTGTATTTCCCATGAAAGAATCAACAGGTTATTGATGTGTTATCATAGTAAGAATGGCAGTAGTTTTATCTAACAGCACTGATACTGTTGAATGGTTTGGGATGTACAATTAAAGCATTGGCTGGTTTTCATTGGCTCTTCGCAAGGCTATTGGAGGCTCCAGATTTATTCTGACGGGGATGAGATCATATCGCATTTAACCTTCAGAAGAATTAGTTTCCTGGGAAATCAAGTTTAACAATGATTCTATGAGCCTTTTGAGACACAGAAAACACTCTCTATGTTTACAGATGTCACCGCTAATTGCACGCTTTCCCTGATTAAATTTTAATACACTTCATCCATAAAAAGTTTGGAGTAGATTTTTTTTAAATGTCTGTCATGCTCAACAAGCCTGAGTTGATTTGATCATAAATACAGTAATAGGAGTAATATTATGAATAATTTTTAAGAAGTTTTGTTTGTTTTGTCAGTTTTGTTTGTGTGTGTAATTTAAAACAGGGGTGCCCAAACTTTTTCTTATGAAGGGCCAAAATCCAGGCTTGATTGAGTGCTGTGGGCCGTAATTGCAAACTGTGTTACATTAAAGTTGACATGGTTAATTTCTTAATTTATTTAATAAAATTTAAAAATAAATAGAAATAATTACTTCAGCCATATTTTTTAATACATTCTAATTTTTAATATGTATAATAAACGAACCTATTTTAATAAAAAAAAAATTCCACTTGAACAATGGAGTTAAATTCAAAATACACTATACTGAGCCAGCCTTTGCCTTGATTTGCATGCTGTTGTCTTATGCTTTGTCCCCTATTCGTTGTGAGAGTATGTCACAATTTTTTTTCAAAAATCTAAATCATTTACAACGTTTAATTCAAACATTTAATTTCAGTTAGATTTTTTTGTCACTCAACGGTAAAACAAACAAAAGGTTACATTAAAATAGAAAAGATAATCTCTGTCAAAGGCATTCCCCAATCATTTTCACTCTGGTGGGCCAAATCAAAGGATACAATGGGTCAACTTTGGCCCGCGGGCCCTAGTTTGGGCATCACTGATTTAAAATGTAATATATACAGTGATTTTAATGCTGAATTGTCCACATCAATCCTCCTTTCACGTGTCACAATCCTCCTGTTACATATTTCAGAAGTCATTATGCTGATTTGCTGCTCAGAAACATTTTTTAATTGCCAAAGTTTAATTTTTTTTACATTTTTGGGGAAACCATAATATCATTAAAACGTTTAAGATAAGTCTATGTCAACTTTTAGTTTAGTTAATGGCAAAAGTGACTTTAAGATGCTTTATAATAAGCAAAAATAACTTTCAACTTTGATAACAATTAGAAATATGACTATTAACTATTACGTTACTGCTACTACTAGCACTAAATCAGCATATTAGTATATTTTCCTTAAAGCTTCATGTGGCACTGGAATTGATTAAATTCAGCTTTTCTAATACAGCAATTAAGTTATATTTCAAAATATAATAAAATACACAATTTTATTGGTTTTCTTTGGTTTTGATCAGTGTTTGTGTAACTACACATATTTTAAAAACATCACAAATCTTAATTATTCCAATCTTTTGACCAACAATGTACAGTTATGTTTCAATAAGTCATGTTTTTTTTCTGGAAATTGAACCAGATTTTGGTCAAATAAATAAATAAATAAATAAATACATAAAGAAAAAAATACAAACATAAAAATATAACAAAACTATATAACAAAATGACACAAGGAGAATGTACTGAACAACTGTAATGTATTAAAAACTTTTATAGAAAGGCTAAACATCTTGATGGTTCTGTGGGTCTCTTCTATCAAACCTGATCTTTATTTTGTATTTTCAATTGGATTCAGGTCAGGTGATTGGCTGGGCCATTCTACTGCTTGGTTTCCTTGGCTGTGTTTTGGATCATTGTTGTAATGTCTCTGACCTCTGTGGTTCGCCTGATCACCACCAGAGGTCATGTCACCGGACTACTAATTCAGTTTCACTACGTTTCCCAACATTCCTCCTGTCTGATTATCCCCGGCACATGAAAGCCATCTCAATGACTTTTTATACTCCATCTCTGCTTTTACTCATTACAAAGTCTTGTTTTGCTCTGCATACAACTCTAAGCGTTTTACTGTTTACTGACCTGATTCTTTGTTTTGAGCCTGGACTGTTTTCTTGTTTCTGTGATTGTTGATGCCGCTTGCTTTCTGTGACCCTCTGCTCAGTTTAATGGAACTCTCTCTCTGCTGTAAGCAGCCTGTCTTGACCGATCGCCTGTTCGCGGACTCTGAGTTAAGTTTCTCCTTCGTTATCCTCGTTTGTTGTTATCAGACCCTGCCTGTTCGATCAACCTATTGTGAATCAATAAAGCTGCAAATGGATCCTTACTCTGCTGACGCGACTTTACAATTGTCTTGCTGAAATGTCCACCCTGTTTCATCTTCATCATCCGGATAATGTAGATGTTGAACTGAAGCAGCTGATATTAATTTACTATGAGGAATTCAGACGGTTGCTGAATAACTAGAGAGATTTCAGCTCTTGTCTGGGCTTTCACTGCCCTTCGACACTTTCCTTCCTTCATGTGTTCAATTCTTTTTTCCTGTGTTATTTTACTTCACGTAACTTAATTAGTAAATTAATTGGTTTGGTTTTCTTTGCATATTTGAATTTCTTTGCTTGTTATCAACATCTGGTGAAAATTTCAAGTCAACAGCACCTTTAGAAAAATGTTTTCTGAAAAAAAAGGTGAAGTGTTGAATACTTAATTCCCCCACTGTAAATCTAAAAGGTGCTTTCTCTTCACCTTTGCTAATATTGTGTACACATCAGTTGTATCTTCTGTATGTGCAAACATGATAGTTACTCGAGATGTTTCCACATGTTTGTACTTTAAACAAACCACAGCTCTGCCCTTGTAGTTTAATGTCAGCAAGGCTAGGCAAACCAGACACCAAGCACAGGGAAATACTATTCCCATGACACAGTTTCTGCCTTCAGGTGTGCCATTTAAGGATTAAACTTGGCCTTTAAAGTCATTTAAATCTGATACAGAACATTAATTCAATTTTTACACATCTGTCCACTATATAATTGGTTTTAAAACTCTCCTCACAAACAAACCCATTCAAATTGTATATTCCTGTTCATCTGGGCCGTTTTTAAGCTGTAATGTGGACGATTACTTTTATTTGGCTAGTCCAAGGTACACGAAACTAGGTTATTCTGTCCCACCGTAATTCATAAGAAGAGTCTTGGCTGACCCAGACGGAAGAAGTTTTATTGGCTTTTAGCATTTGGCAGCTAGACTGTGTTATTCTTCTCTTTTTAAACATGTCTCCAAAAATGTGCTATAATTTACAGTGTCGTGGACATTTCCCAGATCATGTGTCATTAAGGAGCTGTTGGATAAGCAACAGGTGAATGCAGGATATTCATAGACTGGCTATCGATACCATCTCATCACATGGAGATTTGTTGCTGTTGGACGGAGACCAGGTCTCCATCTGTCTTCCTATTACACTACCTGCTGTATATTTTGCACCCTTAGCTCATAATGAGGCAGTAGATGTACATATATAAAATTTTCTTGTCCTCTGGAAGATGTGTCTTGTGGTGGATGGATGACAAAAATGTGACTTTAGTTACACTGACTGAAATTTACAATCACTAAACTGTCAAAATGTATCTTTATAGAAGCGTAGCACATGTCGAATTGGTTGTCAGATGGTTTCATGTTACTTGTTTAAAGTTATGATGACACAGGGAATACTGTTTTTGGGTCCAAGCCTCTACTCAATTGAATTGAGTTGAGAGAAAAAAAATGTCGATATACGTTTGAGCACTGTTTAGTCATATCACACACAGTGAATCTTTTACCAAATTCAATGTGTTTTCTGCACTTTCTAGATTTGCTGCTTACAAGACACCAGTATTTTAATGATTTAATAAAGACACTCATATAAACATTATGGTCATCCTTTTCAACAGTATTACAGCGCACTGTGAGCATAAATTAGCTGATATATTATCATACATTAATTATTGCTTGCTTTTAGAACTAAGACCCAGAAACTGTGACATTAGACTTAAAGCACAGTATGTAATTTTTACCACTAGAGGGCGCATATTAACAACAAACAGAAGTGTAGTTTGATGACAGCATGACTTATGGTGGAATCATGGGAGCTGCCATCTTCATTACATCATACAGGACTCTGTAGATATCATGTTTATGATATCATGTTTCTAATCATTCAAAACTTATTAACATGGAAGCAAAACAAGCCTACTGATGCAATGGCTGGTGTGAGATCAGTGCGATGCAGCACGAAAGCAGCATAGCTTTTATTATGCTTTTTTTATTAATATACTATAGTTTTTGTTATAATGAAGCTCTGTGCAGCTTAATAACTCACAACATGGCTTTGGTGTTTCCTTGTTTTCTATAAAAACCAAACCTGAAATCAATGGTGAATGATAACAGAGCTTATTTCTTTGGACTTAAACATAGTTCTTAGTGGATGTTGAATATTTTAATGAAAAAAAATTACATATTGTGCCTTTAACAAGTGGATTAATAGTATATGAATGATATAATACAAGCAATACAGTCCACGCATAGCATTTTCAATGTTGCATAACTAGAAATATATCAGCACTCCTTTCCTTACCATGGACAAAAATACACTAATATGAGTTAAAGGGATACAGATTTATTTTATTTCTTTTGTACAAGGAGTTTGTAACACTGTTTTTATAAGTAGTGACTTCAAAGAATATGACCTTGGTGTATCTTTTGAGATTACAACAGATCTGGTGTTGTAACACTCTGATCTCTCGTTTGCAGTCATTTGAGCATTTTAGTACAAAGTGTTGCAAATTCAGATGGGTTAGGAACAAAGTTGACATGTATCTGGATTTCTAACATTGCATGGCCTTCTCAGTATGCATTATGTTCTGGGTTGTCAATAAAATACTTCAATTGAAGATTAATTGTAACTGCTAGAATCAATGAGTTATTTTTGTTACTTAACCCTTTATTGGGTGAAGAACCATATATATATAGTTGAAGTCAGAATTATTAGCCCCCTTTGATTTTTATAATTTTTTTCTTTACAGTGTCTGATAATATTTTTTTCATCTGGATAAATTCTTAGTTTTATTTTGGCTAGAATAAAAGCAGTTTTTAATAAAAAAAAAAAACAATTTAAGGTAAAAATTATTAGCCCCTTTAAGCTGTCATCATTACAAAGATAAAATAAATCAGGTATTAGAAATGAGTTATTAAAACTATTATGTTTAGAGATGTTGAAAAAATCATCTCTCCGTTAAACAAAAATTGGGGAAAAATGATTTTCTAATGATTGTTTCAATAAGTTCACTGTAAATTGTTTAAAATGCTTTAAGTACTAAACTAGTACCACCCCGGTAGTATTTTGATTTTCAAAATTATATTTATATATCTCTTTAAATGTTTTAATATTTAAGTATTATTGATAATACAAATGGTAACGTTTGTTTTTGTTTCAATTTTGTCTTAACAAACAGTTATCAGAACTATCTTAATTTCTTTCTTAATATAATATTTACATTATATAAAAAGACATCAATCAATCAATCCATTGTTTGCATGTTTGTGCATTTGGGAGTTTGAGTCAAATTTAATTATATTGATTGATTGGTTTATTCATTGTTTGTGTTTTTATAGTGGGCTGCTTTTTTAATATTATGTGAAGAATATTTCTTTCAAGAACAGATGTCTGAAATGTGCCAAATCCATCTATCCATCTATCCATCTATCCATCTATCCATCTATCTATCTATCTATCTATCTATCTATCTATCTATCTATCTATCTATCTATCTATCTATCTATCTATCTATCTATCTATCTATCTATCTATCTATCTATCTATCTATCATTATTTGTATGTTTGTACTTTTGGAAGTTTGAGTCAAATTGAATTAGACTGAATAAGAAGTATTTATTTATGCGTTGTTTGTTTGTGTCGTGGAGTAGATTGATTGACTTATTTATGACCTATTATATAATGTGAATAATTATTCTTGCTAGAACAGATGTCTGAAATGTGAAAAATTTGCAACAACCAGAATTTCAGAACCAGAAAATCTGCTAATCCATGCTACAATGGAAATCTTATATTCAGATATGTTTCTATCCAAGTGGATTGAATAATCAAATAATAAGATGTTTAGGAAATATTACATCAGAAGCTTTAGTCATTCGGTATGCACTACTATTACGTGTAATAATTCAGCTGCAACTTGTCTTTAGGCACACATACAATTTGCACACGCCTCCACTCCACAAACACACATACTACAGTAATCTTTGTTCTCTCATACACACACACACCCAGCAGTTCTCTGTGGGTTTCACATACGCTTTGTGTCTTTTGTAGGGCCACAGGCGCTCACTGTTTTGTTTCTGTATAATTAAACAACAGCAGCTGTCTTCAATGGAGGCTGATGGTTCACATTCACATTTATTACACATTCAGGACTCGTGACCACACTGGGCTCAATTCGAGGCGTACTGTTATATTGTTTAGTCGATGCCTAAACAATCATGGAGAATGACACAGTTTATGTGTGGTTTTGAGATATTACTGAGCTTTTACTCTTGCAGATTAGAACGTTAAAGGCATAGTTCAGCCAATAAATGTTGTTCATACACTTGTATTAATCATCAAATTGTTCCAAACATCTATGATTTACTTAGGAGGGGAAAAAGAGGGTATTTTGGAAAATGTTTTCATGTTTTTTTGTCCATAAAATGAAATCCTTTTTTTTTTTTTTTTGGAAAACTATCTCTAAGTCAGGAGAGTATATGTGAATAGGGTAAAAAAACTATCATACTTCCCAAGTTGATTGATTGATTACATTATTATTATATATTAACATTGCAAAAGGTAGATGCTTTTTTTCCAGTGAGGACTTGGAGAAACTTGTTCATGCTTTTATCACCAGTAGAGTGGATTACTGTATTGGACTCCTCACTGGAGACAGTTGCAGCTCATCCAGAATGTTGCTACCAGAAAATCAGAGCACATCACACGCAGTTACATTTAGAATAAATTTTAAAATATCATTATTGTCTATAAATCAATAAATAGCCTAGGTCATCAATACATTACATATATGCTCACTGAATACAAATCTTACAGATCCCTCAGATCATTAGGATCAAGTAAACTAGAAAGTTCAAGTTTCAGTCAATGCAGGGTGAATCCGCCCTTCAGCCACTAAGCTGCCAGCTGCTGGAATCAGCTTCCAGAAATGATCAAATGTGCTCCAACATTAGGCACGTTCAAATCAAGACTGAAAATACATCTGTTTAGCTGTGCCTTTACTGAATGAGCACTGTGCTACGTCCAACAAATCACACCATTATATCTTTGTTTTCTTTTTCATATTCTTTAGAACCTGTTTAACACATTTTTTTTCTTTTCTTATACTTGTCTCTTTCATTCCTGTATATGTAAAGCACTTTGAATTACCATTGTGTATGAAATGTGCTATATAAACAAACTTGCCTATTATTATTATTATTATTATTATTATTATTATTGTTATTATTATTATTATTTTGTATCACAAGTATTTTAAATAGTTAGGTATAATTTATTTTAGCAAATGCTGCATTTAGTTGAACACGCATTTATTTGCATACATTTCTAGAACACAAACCTTATTCTTAATTCTTCTTTTTTTTTTTAATTAGTCAAATGTTTTTACAGATGCCATTTTGGGAAAATCTTTTTATCGTTCCATAATTTTGAAAAAACTGTGAACAGCCAGAATTATTTTTTGTTTTTGTAGAATAAAATGTGAGTGTTATTGTGTACTGTATAAAAAACAAATATGTAAAAATCTTCAGAATATATGTAGATATGAATAAAAGTTTGGTGTGTTAAGTGGAGGTTTATGGAAGGCGAGAAAAGATTTTAAAAAATGTATTGTGATTAAAATCTACAGAAAACAAAGTTATAAAGGGCCACAAAAGAAACGCTTAACTCTATTTCTTTGTAATTAGACTTTTTTTTGTGTGTGTGTGTGTGTGGTTTGGAGGATGAAAAGGGCTAAACTTAATTATGTTTGACAACCCAATATCTTTTAAAATTCCCCTGAAATGGTAGCTGCTATGGATTGACACAGACAATGGACATGGCAAAAAGTGGTTCGCTTTATTTACAAATAAAGTAAAGTATAATTACAAATGCGTACAATAAATGTAAAAGAAACAAATAAGCAAATTAAAACAAACTTTACAGAGGGAAGGAAATTAAACTAAACATGCTAAATAAACTCCACCTCTAAATAACTAAAAAAAAAAAAAGATGAAAATGGAAAAAAAAAAAAATCTTCGGCATCACACGCCCTTCACTACAACTGCACTCACTGGGGAAAACATACAGAGGGTTGCACCCGATTCTAACCTAATGATTTAACAGAGAATAAGCTACGTGTACTTATGTATGTAAGATGTAAGTCACGCGACATACTTTACTCTTACCTGTCTTTTAGTAGATTTAAGCAATTTTGTTTGGACGTTTAGAATAGATGTACAATTTAAAATAATGAAGTGAATCAGAGAACAGGTCACACACACAAGTCACACAGAAAGAGAAAGAGCAGTCACAAGACAAAGTTTTCCGCCCAGTCTGGTGTGAGTTGTCACTGGAGTGCTTAATTGACCCCCATCCTTTTCTCATTGGTCCACTTGTGAAAACTCTGCGAGCCAATCGGAACACCTAGATTTTAAAAAGATTGCAGACAGCAAATAAAAACAGAAAGGGGAGGAGGAACAAAGCAACACCCCAGGAATATAACAACAACAAATGTTTTTAATGTAATACATTGCATGAAATGCATATTATGTAAATGTTCATGCAAAAACTCACAACAGAATACTTTGACCAAACAGAATATTTTACTAAATATATATCTTGACACTAGAGCACACTGCATATAGGATATTATAATACATCCTTCCAAACTTTGTGTCAAAAAGATAGATATTCATATGTTTATTGGCTAAGAGCAATGGCAGTTCTTAGAGAGATCTGGTTATCAGGATAATCACTTTATAATTTCAAAGTATAAATGTTACCTGAGGTGACAGGACAAGCATATCAATCCCAAACAAAGGGTTGGAGTGCAATTAGTGTTGAATTGAGGCATTTATATTTTGTCAATCCTAAGTGAAATATTAATTGGTAAATGCCCTTCCAATTGATTTAGCAATGACCTCAAGCTTCATTCAAGTGCTTCTGGGAGATTGTGTTTGTGAGAGCATAATTACAATCTGATTGAGTTCTTTTGCAAGAAGCGGAAAAAGAAGGAAGGCACCAATTTAATGTTTATTTCTCTCTTTTCTTTTGATTTTGTTCAGTCTTTTTACATTTTAGTCTGACAACTTAATCCTGACGTTTTGTAAACCAGCTAGATGGGTAGTATGTTTTAGTAAAACAATATTTTTGATGCAACAAATATGGGACATTCTATACCAGAAATGTACATTTTCACTTATAAAAAATGTGACAGGGCCATTAAGCTTTTCATCCTCAAAAAGTCATACAAAACAAGCATGAAATCATACAATTCAATGATGGAATGCATCCTTGATCACTGTCAGCTTCTCCTCCATCAAATGATGTCACTTCCGAGTTGAGCACACATTTTATGTAATTTTATGTAAATTAAGCACACATTTTATGTTCAATTTAATGCAAATGTTACAGGACTGACAGAAACGACAATTGTAAAATATTAAAAAGTATTTATTTGTAGAATTTATTCATAATTTCATGTTTTTAAACAATTGATGTGAACGATAACAACTTAAACTTGCTTTTTCAGAAGTATTTTTTTTCTAAATAACAGTTTTAGCATAACAAAACTATTAAAGCCGTAGGTTCAATAAGGCTGAGGACAAGGACAGGATTTGTACCATCAGTCCATTTTAGAAATATTTGGGATGAAATACTTTTTATTCATTGTATTTAAGTTTTTATTTCAGGGACAGATACTGTTTATTTCTGGTATAATGTCCTATAACTGGAGTATTTCATTACATTTAAGAATTTTGTGTTCAATTAAATGCATATTTGCAATTTCTTTCTGATTGCTTATGAATTTCACTACCACAATTGTTTCAATATCCGTTTTATATCAGTGTACATCACAATATTTCCATCATAATTTGTTAACTGACATGGGAAGTCTTTTTCAGAATATTTATCTTGTAATCATGATTTTTCTGACATGACATGAGTGTAATAAATGGTCAGAGGTAATTATTTTTTTACCATCTAGTGCGTCAGTGCTCTCTAGTAAAAAAGCTGTTTGATTTATAGGGATTACATTACTGGCATTTAAAACTGAGATAAACCTGAAGTTTATGATCCTTCTTGTGAGGGAAAAATCATTATCGCTTATTGTTGGCATTGCATTTAAATCTGGATGTCATTTTGTTTCATAAACACTGGGATTGATGTTTAATCCTGCCATGGTGACTGTACTGTGAGTTAAGCTGTACCTTGAATCATCATCACATGGAGATGAAAGATGTGGCATCATGTAAACTCATGCTTCATGGACACAGTGTTTAAGAAAACCTTTGAAGCTTAATAATGTCTGGAATAGGATATTGATAGAAATGCTTTCCTTCTCTGATGTTTATATTGCAAGGACATATCCTAAAGTGCTTTTTCAGGTAGTTTTCACAATATAAAAAGTCAGCAAAGTTTCAGAGATCAAAGTTCATAATGAATGGAGTTATTGCCTTTCATAAGTAAAAAAAAAAAAAAAATCTGAAATTCCTGTCAGTATTTCCAGACTTACTTCTTGCACAAACCTATGTAATTTTGTATTTGTCAGTTTATACTGTTCTTAAAGATTACCAAGGTCTGCTTTGAACTCCGACACTTGAATCTCAAACAAAGTAGTAGTGACTGCGGCCTGGAAAAGTTTGCTTCATGTATTGATATGTTGGGACAATGATGTTTTCTGCCTTGCAAAGCAAATTCATTGTACATGCATTTATAAATAACTCAATTATATGGTAATACAAATTGGTCTAACTGACCAATCAGAGCGGTGTAGACCCTTGGAAATGAGGGCAGATTCTTGAAGGAACAGTGTCACAGACTATGAGAAAACAGTGGATGTTTAAATTTTTATTTGGAAAAAAATACATTTTTATGATCCTACTTAATATTAAGTGACCTTAATTACTATGTATTGGCATTCAAATCATTTGGGGCTCTATTTTAACGATCTAGGTGCAAAGTCTAAAGCGCATGGCGCAAAAGCACTACCACTTGCTATTTTAAGGATGGAAAAATAAGGTTTGCACCACGGTGCATGGTCTAACAGGGTTGTGCTTATTCTCCTAGTGAGTTATGGGTGTGTTTTGAGAATAACATGCATTAAAACAATTAGAGTCTCATCTCCCATTCCCATTAAGAGTCAGTTGCGTCGCACCATGGCACATTTGCTATTTACATGGCGAACTTTGCAAGAGGAAAAACTGAACGCTTTTCACTAGCGAGAAAACAGTTAAACAGATCATCTGCAGCGCGAGGTTAAAGAACAAGCCTCCTCCAGTCAGCCACTTCACTTTGTCTTTAATTTTCCTCTTTACTCATTCACTTTCGTGGATAAGGAAACTGTGTTGTACGCACTCCACTGAAGACATCCATTAACCTACATATTTAATTTAGTTTGTTAAGCGCAAAGATTTGCTTAAATTATTTCTAAATTCAGTTTGAAATAATAATAATGCAAATAAATGAACAATAATAACGAAGTGTGGTCAAACAGCTGAGTTACAGTATATCCAAACACCATGTCCTATTTTGTGGTCCATATGGTCCAAAACCTGACAGACCTATTCTTGTTGCATCATCAATTGTAAGTTGCTTTGGACAAAAGCATCTGCTAAATGTAAATGTATAGGTACTTTGGTAAAAACAGCACTTTTCATTTAGTCAGCAAGATAGTAGAAATTTTTTTTTCACGATGTTGCAACAACAGCATGATAACCAAATAAGTAGACTATGGTACACTATGTCTAAAAAAATTGGCTTTGGAAGAATATGTGTCCCTGTTCTTGCATTTTACAATTGTTTTGTGCTCTGCATAAAACAGAACTGTTTAGGAAAATTAGTTACATAAGTGTTTAACCATTATCTCGCTTTTACCAAACATTCGGGAGCAATTTAAGAGATGGAAGCACTTAATCAGGTTATTTGTCTGTTCTCATCCAGTGTGTTTGCCCTGATCCTCATCTACACTGCTAGCACTGAATGCACTGTAAGATTTATTACACAGGCACTGTGCATGTTACAACCGTGACTCATGGTTCCTGCTCTGTGGATGGATAATGCGATTGGAAAAATGATTTATAAATGAGCTTGAGTAATTTGTCATAGCAGGCTTATATCATTACCTTGCTGCTATGTTCACTGAAGGCTGTGCATGTGGTGACACTTGTTCAAACTATATTATGACATTTAGGGAGGAGAGAGTTCAGGAGTTTGTGAGAATCTTTTGTTTAATTTTATATAGGGATAGTTCACCACACAAAAAATATTTTTAAGTAAAAAAAAATTATGAGTTTCTTTCTTCTATTGAACACAAAATAATAATATATTTTGAAGAAAGCTGAAAACCTGTAACCATTGACATCCATAGTGTCTGTTTTTTTACTATGGAAAAATATGAGGGTAAGTAAATAATGAGCAAATTTTCACTTTTGGGGGAAAACTTTTTAAATAAAAAGGCAACAACAAATTCTGAACAATGTTGAAGAAATCAAATTGGAAGTCAGAGGTTGTTGTGTTTACTGCTTACTGCTCTTGCTGAAATGGGAAAATGGCAGCAAAATTGTCCTTCACAGCTGGAAACCACTAAACCCCTATAGGCCTGCCAGTATTTTAACAGTCTGAAATAAACCCTTTTGTTTTTTATTCTCAAAGCTCAGCTTCACGTTTAATAAAAATAATTTGTTTGATTAGCTGTTATCTGAGTATGATTATCTTATCTGAAGTCAAATGAGAGTTACTGATTAAGGTTGCAAAGTGTACATTTGAAACATCAGTGTAAATCTTTGCAACCGTTGCTTGCCACAAATGCTGTAGCATATAGTGTTTCATGGTAAGTAAAGATAATAAGGTGTTGTTTTGTTTTTTATTTTATTATATATTATTTAATCAAATATAGTTCTATTTTATTTTACTTTATTTTGTCTTTTATTTTATTATTATTTTTTTTGCTCTTTTGTTTTATTTTATCTAGTTTTATTTTAAAATGTTTTATTTTTCCTAATCTTGTTTTATTTTTAATAATTTTTTTTTCATTTTATTTTGTTTTATTTTGTTATATTTTGTTTTATTTCTATTTCATTTTAATATATTGTATTTATTTTTTTTTGAATTTTATTTCATTTTGGTTTTTGTTTGTTTTCTTTTAAAATATTTAATTTTATTTTTTCTTATCTGTATTTTATTTTATTTTGTTTTATTTTCTGTTTTTCTGTTTTATTTCATCTAGTTTTATTTTATTTTAAAATATTTTATCTTTCTAATCTTGTTTTATTTTATTGTATTTTATTTTACTTTCAATAATTTTATTTTGTTCTGTTTTGTTAATTTTATCTAGTTTTATTTTATTTTCAAATATTTTATTTTATTTTCAAATGTTTTACTTTATTTTCAAAAATATTTTTTTTTCTAATATTTTATTTTATTTTTGAATATTTCATTAAATTTTTTATGTTATTTTATTTTCGTTTATTTTATTATTTTGTTTTGTTTTATTTTTTCTTATTTTATTTTGTATTTTATTTGATCATCTGTTCTTGGGCTAGAATATATAACAAAAAGCTTTAGGTTAAAACATATATTTATCCATGCCATTCAGAATTACACATGCCAGACAATATTAAATTAAAACCAGCGCTCACTACTGCTACTGAAATGGAAAATGGCAGTAAAATAGTTCTACTGCATGAAATCAATAAACCCTTTTATTTTTGACTGACTACACCGCCTGTTGTTGCCAAAAGAAAAAAAGGTTTAATCTCAGTTGTATATAATCAGCTGCATCTCCGTTCTTATTCTCTAGGCTCAACGTCACACAGTTTGCTGATTTAAAAAAAAAAAAAAAACATTCCTTTGATAAATGTTTTTGTATTTCTGGCTCTGACTTTAGCCATTATCCTGGAGTATGTGGTAATCTAGTCCAAACACCACCAAAGGCTCTGTTGAAATCTCATAATAGGGAAAATCTTGACATGCAGATTTCCAGTGCCCTTTATAGATCTGAGAGCTTTATGAGCGAGATGCGGCTTTAATGAGACATTCCTCAGAAACAGCAGACCACCTCCCATTCCTCAGGCGGGATGTACACACTCCGCTAGTGTAGAGAAATGAGGTACGCCAGAGCCTCCAGCACAGCTGACGTACTGTCATTTAATAGCAGACACTTGTAGAAGAAAGTATAACAGGTCATATAGAAATCGTTATCAGTACTAGGGAATAAAAACTAAATTTGATCAGAACAAGGGCCAGTATACTTATTAGATTATTGTATTAGTCTTTCATGTATTTTATTATCTGTAATTTATTGACATTTTATTTAATTTGTTATTAGTTTATAAAATTTTATTTTGCCAATTTATTGTCACCATCAGTGTGGTTGACTTAAAAGTGGATAGACATTTTTTTAAATTTTTATGTATTTATTATTGTATTTAGCATTGACAAGTGAATTAAATTGGCAAGAAATTTAAATTGTTAATCTAAATTTACACACAAAATCGTATTTCTAAATGAAGTATTTATTTTTATTTATTTATTTATTTATTTATTTACTTGAGTTGGATAGACTAGGCATAATTTTATTGTACTGTATTTTTACTTATAAATTAGTTTTAACTTTCTACATCAAATGAAAAAAAAAAAAAAAAAAATATATATATATATATATATATATATATATAATTTAAAAAATTTTTTTTTACATTTTTTTATTTTTAGTATTAGTTACCATATGTACATAGTTCATGCAATCTAAAAATAAATAATTTAATATTTAATTGTCTAATTAATTTATGTTATATTTATAAATAATATTTATATTTAAAATAAATGATTAATTAAATGTTTTTTTACATCAAATTAAATGGATGTTGCATTGGTAATTATTTAAAAAAACGTACGCAGTTCATGCAATCAAAACTTTAATAAATACATTTTAATTTAGTTTTTGTTTAGTTTAGCTCAGTAGCAACTACTTTTCTCACCATTAGTGTAATTTAGATGTGTAATTATAGTTGGGTAGACATTTTTAATTGTATTGTATTTTTACTTATAAATGAGTTTCATCAAATTAAAAAGAGGTTGCATTGGCATTTTTTTTTTACGTTTTAGCTTTACATTCTTACAGTTCTAAAAAATGCAATTAAATATTTTATTTGATTTTTAAAGGCTGGTTCTAGACGTATATTCTTTACAGTGATCTAAAATGACAACATGCTTTCCAATAAATTTTACTTGAAGCCAGCTGGTTTAGCAATCTATCTTGCAAACACTCAAATTAGTTTTTTTTTCTAAACCAGTAAATGATGTCAGATACCTCCATCAAGTCCTATTCCTCAGTTTAATAGTGCTAAATCTCTGATACAGCTTCTCAGACTCTGCTTCTGTTCATCATGGAAATGAGCAGATTTTCCACACCCCATTTCCACCTTGTCAATGAGAGCCATGCATGTCTGTTTTGTATTACAGCAACAGGCTGTTCGTGCCATTTTGGCGATCCATAAATCATTGGACATTCATAATATGGAGACCAAGAGATATAGAGGAAGTTTGCAGTCAGGCATCGGGTCTGCTAGTTCTAGATTAATTCTCATCTTACGCAATGGAGAATCCATCCATCCTTTCTATTGCGTTTCTGAACGCCAAACTTCCTCCCGCCTGACAGAAAAACGAGGAATAGTTCATCCAAATGATCACTTTGTCTTCATTTTCTCACCTGTTTTGGGTGACTGTGATTGGTTATTCTTTATTTGGATTCTGGATTTTGGTGGGATCTCTGGTGATCCTTCTGGAAGATTTTCACACCATTTAAATGTGGATTAGAGCGTGGAAATATACAGAATAGATTGCCATGGGTATTTTTGGAAATACTAGACTTCCACTTGTACATTGAGAGAAGCCACATAGAAACCTGAGAAGTTTCCAGTAGCCTTTTAAGACCTTACTTGAACTTGCATTGTTACTTATATTAGCTACTGTACTTAGGACAGACCTTTTCGAATATCCCCCCCCCATCCCTCCAAATTTTATTTATTTATTTTTTGCCTAGTTTTTACATTTACACTGTAAATAAACAGTTTTGTGATTCTCAAGTGTTTTCCGTTTATTTATGGTTGCTCTGTCAACTTTTAATGATGAAAATTCTCTCTACTGATTAACAAAGTCACTTTTATTGGCATTTCAGTCGTTTGAATTAATATAATGAATAAAAAATAATATATATATATTGTGTAAAATAACAGAACATGTACTGGCAGTTTATTACAGTCTTTCTAGCATAATATACAACACCAATCCAAACAATATATCACATTACACTATTAAACATGTTCATAAAGTCACTTTTTCAAACTTTTCAAGGTTAAAAGTTATTGGAAGAAATATTAAGATCCCACAATGCAATTGAAATGTATAAATAAATGGGGAAAAATAAAACATAAATAGCATAGCACTAAAAAAATCTTCTAATTTATGTTTTTTTTTTTTGTGTGTGTACATGATAGTTTTTATTGTGTTTGTTTTTGAGGAGCTCTCGGTACAAACAAACAGTTGAAGGCAAAATCATAAGCCAGTTATTAGCCAATGAAATTACAAGGTTTAATGCCCGTTCACACTAAGCATGACAACGATAAATATATTGTTTTAAAAATTGTTCACAGCATTAAAGAACAGCAAATTTCACACCACAACTATGACGATAAAGATACATTATTGAGATCACTTTCATATAGAATTTTTCACAGTTGATAAATGGTGAAACCCTGTCAGCCAATCAAATTTAAAAGATTCAAAATAGGTGCAGAAATGGTAATAGCTTGAGTACAGAAAAACCTACCATTATTTCACAAGTCAGACCACATTTATAAGGAAACTTCAAAAAAAAAAAAAAAAACAGTACTGAATAGTGAAACATACAGTACTGCAGCAGCAGGTCATATACATACATTTCATGACTGAAATTCCCCAGAATGTGAACTTAGATTAAACAGACCATTATATCGATATATTTATCGTTATCATTGTCATGGTTTGTGTAAATGGGCCTTTAGTCAGAAGCCTTTTTATTATCCTTTCCATTGGTTAGAATTTAGCAACAGACTGATATAAAGATTCATAAATAAAATAAAATGGCAAATTTAAATGTTCATATTTCACCCTTATGTCCTTTTATTAATCTATTTTAGGTATAAAAACTACTTTCTCTCAGGATCTTAACGCCAAAAATATCCCAATTGAAATCTCTTGAATATCCCATTTTTAATCCAAGTGCCATTTAATAAAAAAAAAAAAAAACACTTACATTTTCCTTTTATAAGCATTTGCTTTTTTGGCAAGGCTTTAGCTATTGTATTCATTGTAAATGAGAACTGGTTCTCAATTGACTTACCTGCTTAAATAAAGGTTATTATCATAAGGTATTATGAATTTGATGAGCAGGCAAGTGTTTCTTAGTTGCATTTTCAATCTAATCTTTGCCAAAATGCACTTAAACAGCTGTTGTATAGCACTTCATCTTTTACAACATGATATTTTGGACAAATGTTTTCAAGGACAGGATAAACCGAGTACCTGCATAGGTAAAATAACTATTACAAAGTTGCAAGAAGATGAGAACCTAATGCTTGAGATGTCAATGTACACCTGCAATATTTCTGAGCCAGAAACATAGAAACTTCAAATAGAGGTTTTATTTTATTTTATTTACATCATTTCATTTTATTTTAACAGGTTATTTCACCCAATAGGCACATTTCCCTATGTCCTTCTTTTTATTTTATTTTATTTTAATGGGTTATTCCACCTAATAGGCACAGTCATCTACATACATTTTCATGACTTGAATTCCGCAGAATGTGAACTTAGAATAAACAGATTGTTATAGTGTTTTATTTATCTTTATTATCAATCATTATCATGGTTTGTGTGAATGGGCCTTTAGTCAGAAGCCTTTTTATAAACATTTTCATTAGTTAGAATTTAGCAACAGACTGATATAAAGCTTCATAAATAAAATAAAATAAAATATTTTTAAAAATGTGCAAACATAAAGCAATTTCCCCCCAGAATGGCAAACTTCAATGTTCGTATTTCACCCTTATGTGCTTTTATTAATCAATTTGGAAACTAGATACAAAAATGACAAAAATATCCCCACTGAAATCTCTTGAAAATCCTATTTTTAATCCAAGTGTCATTTTGTAAAAAAAAATGTTTTCCACCATCCTTTATTTATTTTTTATTTTTTAAATATTTCTTTTATTATTTTTTTCTATTATAAGCATTTGCTTTTTTGGCATTGCTTTAGGTATAAAGATTTATTATGAATTTGAGGAATAGACAAGAGTTTCTTAGTTGCATTTTCAATCTAATCTTTGCCAAAATGCACTTAAACAGCTGTTGTATAGCACTTCATCTTTTACAACATGATATTTTGGACAAATGTTTTCAAGGAAGAATTAACCGAGTGCCTGCATAGGTAAAATAAACATTACAAAGCTGCAAGTTGGTGAGAATGTAATATGTGAGATGTAATGATGGATAAAATGCACACCTGCAATATTTCTAAGCCAGAAACATAGTAACTTCAATAGAGCTTGGTTTTAGTAATGTTCATCTTAAAATCACACATTCAACTTTGACAACAATGTTTTGAAATCATTTCCTGAAAACCAGATATTTCCCTCACTGACATTTATTCTGAAAATATCTCATTTAAGCTGTAAATAAATATTAAAGTCTTACTCACAATGTATTTGTTTAGAATGACATAAGTAAACAAGTGATGACAGAAATTTGATTATGTACTGTACTGTAGTCAGAAAAACATTGCCCACTAGATGACAGTTTATCTTAATTTACATCAACCTAATGCACATCATGCCAATAACCATTGTTTAGTTCATCATTATAGATGTTATCCTCATATCCTGGCCTTCAGTCATTGTAAAAGTCGTAGGTAAGAGTGACAGGCAGGGTCAGATATTCATTGCTCTCTGGTGTATAGGCTAAGAATACACTGACCAGAGCAGATGTGGAGTCTGATGACCAATGAAATATGAGCACTCACAAACACATGAGAGCTGTTGCTTGCTGAGAGATTTGCTTCATGTTAAGAAGCCTGCTGGGGTGAAATCATTTGGATTTGCTGTACATTTATGGCATTATGTGGATTTATTTATGAACTTACAAAGGAGATTTAGTAATGTGATGTGATATGTTCAGTGGTGATGTGACATATTCAGATTCTTGCCCATTTTATGATCTAAGGTGCTTTTTATGCTAGATGCCTGGCATCCACCCTACTCGGGCTTTTTCAACTTGCTAAAACAGTGTTTTGGTAATGCTTAAGTCTCTGTACATTTTCCATGATCCTTTGTTTATTTTTTAAATATTTCTTTTATTATTTTTTTTTTATTTAATTTAATTTTTAATTTATTTTTTAACAGGTTATTTCACCCAATAGGCACATTTCTCTAGATTCTTCTTTGTATTTTATTAATTTAATTTAATTTAATTTATTTTTATTTATTTATTTTTTTATTTTAATGGGTTATTTCACCTAATATGCACATTTTCCTAGATCCTTTATTTTATTTTATTTTATTTTATTTTATTTTATTTTAACAGGTTATTTCACCCAATAGGCACCTTTCTCTAGATTCTTCTTTTTCTTTTTATTTATTTTTTTATTTTTATTTATTTATTTATTTTTGTTTATTTTTTTATTTTTTATTTTATTTTAACAGGTTATTTCACCTAATATGTACATTTCCTTACATCCTTTTAATTTTATTTAATTTTATTTTATTTTATATATTTATTATATATATATATATATATATATATATATATATATATATATATATATATATATATATATATATATATATATATATATATATATATATATATATATTTAATTTCACCTAAGGCACATTTCCCAATATACTTCTTTTAATTTAATTTAATTTTTTTATTTTATTCATTCATTTATTTATTTATTTTTGTTTATTTATTTATTTTATTTTAACAGGTTATTTCACCTAATATGCACACTTCCTTATGTCCTTCTTTTTAAATTTTATTTATTTATTTTTATTTTAATAGGTACATTTCCCTATATCCTTCTTTTAATTTTTTATTTTATTTTTTAGTTAAGGCTATTTCACCTAATAGGCACATTTGCAGAGCATCAGTGATGTTTTCTGTGCATCTGTTAAAAACATACTGGGTGCATTGTGACTGACAAAGCTTGCTCCTGATAAAGAGCAGATCTTTGTAACCCACACACACATGCTCAAATTCTATTTCATCACATCCTCCATTCATTCCCAGTTCATGATCTGTTCTCTAAATGCACGTTACACGTGTGTGTGCTGCTTCCCGTGTCTGGAATACATTACATGCCTGTTTTGACGTCACAATGTCTCTCAGAAACCCCAAGTGCAGCCGCCACTGACCAACATCATAAACTACAATTACAGCTTCTGCTTCACCAAGCCAGAGTCTGCTTAAACATATTCTCTTCCTGTTTATGCAGTTTTGGACATGCTAAAGCAAAGAAACTTAACATTATAACATGCTTTATGATCTTTCCTTAGAGTTTCATAATGGCTCACATGCTATGTTTATGGTAGGGATAGTTCATACAAAAACTTAAAACTGCTTTTAATTTATGTACTGTTGGTTATATAGCAAATGCTCATTTGTGTTTGAACTATATGTTGAGAGGTACTTGTTGAGTGTCCCACACTTTGCCTTGATGAATGATCCAATAAGATCATTTAACTACATTTATTAATTTAGCTAATGCTTTTATCCAAGGCAGATAAAGCCAATCTAACTTTTAGAAAATACGTGACTCTGGCAAGACTTTTAAAAACGTAATAAATAGCCTAGTTGGAAAATCCCTGGAAAAGTACAAAGAACTAATGAATTGCTGTCATGAGTAGTTGTTTTCTTCCCTAGATCAGACAGTTAGTACTAGCCACTAATTTCTAGATTGAATTGAATTCAAATCCACAAGCAGTTGATAGGATTCAATTTGAGTCTTATTTAAATGGCAGTGAAAGCACCAGTTTGTCTTTTTAAAATTCATGTGAAGCCCCACTACATAAAGGTAATTTGTTTTGGAAAGTGGATTGTATTAGTTGTGCTCTGTGTGTAAATTCATTAAAAAGATCGGCCTAAATCTGACCACACTGATCAGGTCCAATGTTAGTGTCTACTGCAGAATCTGAGAACAACTCGGGTACATTACAATGTCATATTTTTTTCACCAGATTGCTTGAATAGCTCTTCTTGGAGAAAAACGTAACAAAATGCAAAATCTTGAGCATGAGCTTCACATGTTAAAATAATTTGTGGTTTTAGAAAAATGTATGCTAAAAAAGTGTTTACATTTTACAAGTAAAATAGTCCTAAAACTCTAAATTGGTTTGCCGCCCTCACTATTATGCCATCTCTATGGATGTGCCGGCCCTGGGTATTGTGTGTAGAATTTTGAGGAAATAAATGAATTTATTCCATTTTGGAATAAGATTGTAACTTAAAAAATGTGAAAAAAGTAAAGCGCTATGAATACATTCCGCATGCAAAGTCACACAAAGAACCACTTATTGTAAAGCAAGATCAGTTGAGAACCTGTTATCTTGAAGCATGCCCAGCTGAGAACCACTTATTGTAGAGACCAGTTGAGAACCACTTATATTGAAGCACCGCCAATAGAGAACCACTTATTGTAAAGAAAGGCCAATTGAAAACCAATTATCGTAGAGACCAGTTGAGAACCACTTATTGTAAAGCAAGGCCATTTGAGTACCAATTATCATAAAATAAGACCAGTAAAGAAACATTTATCTTGAAGCATAGGCAATAGAACACCACTGATTGTAAAGTAAGACTAGGTGAGAAACACATATTCTTAAGCAAGACCTGCTAAGAACTACTTATCTTGAAGCAAAACCAATAAAGAACCACTTATTGTAAAGCAAGACCAGTTGAGAATATTTTATCTTGAAGCAAAGCCAATAGGATAGACACATATTGTAAAGCAAGGCCAGTTGAGATCCGCTTATAACGCAAGCCCAGTTGAGAACTACTTAATGTAAAGCAAGACAAGTAGACACACTTTTATATTGAAGCAAAACCAATAGAGAACAACTTATTATAAAGTAAGACTAGGTGAGAAACACACATTCCAAAGCAAGACCAGTTGAGAACCACTTATCTTGGAGCATAACCAATAGAGAACCACTTATTGTAAAGCAAAATCAGTTATTATCAGTCATTACAGTTATTATTATGAGTTATTATTTTATCTTAAAGCAAAGCCAATAGGATAGACACATATTGTAAAGCAAGGCCAGTTGAGGACCGCTTATCATAATGCAAGCCCAGTTGAGAACCACTTAATGTAAAGTAAGACAAGTAGACACTCTTATATATTGAAGCAAAACCAATAGAGAACAACTTATTATAAAGTAAGACCAGGCGAGAAACACACATTCCAAAGCAAGACCAGTTGAGAACCACTTATCTTGGAGCATAACCAATAGAGAACCACTCATTGTAAAGCAGGACGGGTTGAAAGTGAGGTAAAACCTTATTGTGAGGTAAAACCTCTTATCTGAATGGAAGTTGAGAGTGTTCAGAGAAAGTGACTGAGCGAAGGAGAGAGTCACTTTCACACAGCTGTTTTTCCAGGACTGTCGAGGGGTACATCCTGAAATAGCGTTGCCAGAGACGCAACAGCATTCCTCAGCAGCTCTGTCTAACACACAGGCCGTTGAATATCCTTTCCTACCTTCCTTGCTTTAGCCTATTCCTACATTACTCTTTTTTTTGCATTCTCAGCACGTTTATGCACTCTTCACCCTTCACTCCCAGCAGCTTCATCCAAACCTGTCAAGATTGTCCTCGTCTGCCTTGGTTGCATAATCAAGCCCAGCATTCAGGATGTTTCAGTTCTACCAGAAAGATGTTTTCCATTAGCTTAAGCATCTGAAATGAGCGTTTTTGCTGAGTTTGTGTCCACAGTAGGCTAGTCTTCTTAAACTGACAAACAAAATTCATGCATGAACTCAATCTTGACAATGAGCTCTTGTTTAAGATATGAAAGACAGCTCAATTAGTGTGTTTTGCTTTTTAGAGACTAACAACCATCAGCATGAGCCAATCAATGGTCCGGTTGACCTGCTACCTGTCTCATTGGGCCCATACTGAGTGGGACCCTTGTGTTTTTTGCTCCATCTGTCTGTGCCTTTGACATAATATCAAGTATGGGACAGGTCAAGCTGCCTGGAGAGCCAGATGTGGAAATTTAAACAAACTCTTGAGGTGCCGTATGTGTTTTGACCAACAACTTCTGTCAACTGCCTCCTGCTTTTACAGAAAATTATACAGTGCAGACTTTAATGGCCAAAGTATCAAGTCAAGGCTATGAAAGAAGACAGCGCTGTCAAGTTTTCCATATGCGCAGCACTGAATCTTTTAGCATAAACTGTGCCAGCATATGAATTTGGCACATTTTTGTGTCTACTCTATTTCAGATACTTTCAAAACACAGAGTAGCTACTGCTAACATGATTTAGATAATGGTGTTTTGATTTGTCAAGGAGTTCTGCTGTGTTTAATCTCAGTTTATACAGTCTGGCGACTTCTTTCCTAATTGGCTCATGATGTTTTGGGGAAAACAGTAGATGAATTCTTTAGGCTACGTTTACATGACAACAATGTAGCCAAAAACTGAACAAATGTTCCCTTGCATTTTCTCTGGTAACCCTTTAGAATAATGGTCCATTAGTTAAAGCATTTACTGACATTAACAAAGTGTGAATAATCTTGTAAACCATTAATTAATCATTGTTCAACATTAACATTGCCATTCAACATGCATTATTAAAATCTAAAGTTGTGCTTGTTAACCTAAGCTAATGCACTTTCAGTTAACGTGAACTAACGTCATTGAACGTAAATAACATGAACTAACGTTATCAAAGATGAGTAAATACTGTAATGTATTACTAATAGTTTGTTCATGTTAGTAAATGCATTAGCTAATGGACCTTTATTTTAAAGTGTTACCTTTTTTTTTTGTTGCCTCGTATTTTCACATTTACACCACTGCATTTTAAAAATGATTCTGTAAAAATGACCAAAAACCAGTTTTGGTGCTGTCACCTTGTTCGTAAAGTGTACCTGTAGGGAAGTGACGACTGTGCTGGTGTGTAGAATGTACAATTTGTTGTGTACACATTGTAAGATGCCTCATTGTGTCTTCACTGTTGGTTGTAATGTGAGGTAAATCCACACTTTGCTGATGTAGTCTTAGCAAACATTTGAGAAACAGTAACACTATTTTGTATTCCATCACTCAGTGGTTAGCACAGTCGCCTCACAGCAAGAAAGTTGCTGGTTCCAGTCCTGGCTGGGTTAGTTGCCATTTCTGTGTGGAGTTTGCATGTTCTCCCCATGTTCGCATGGGTTTCCTCTGGGTGCTCCGGTTTCACCCCACAGTCAAAAGACATGCGCTATAGGTGAATTGTGGTTAATTAAAGGTAAGCTTTAAAGGTAGTTAAAGTTTATTAAAGGTAAACATTGTGTTTCCCAGTACTGGGTTGCGGCTGGAAGGGCATCCACTGTGTGAAACATATGCTGGAATAGTTGGCAGGTCATTCCGCTGTGGGGACCCCAGAGAAATAAGGGACTAAGCCAAAGGACTATTAATGAGTGAATGTATTTTACCGTTTGTTGTCTGTTTGTTTGTACTTTGCTTTAATTTACACCTCCTTTAAACATGTACTATGTAAGCGCATGACATCATCGTTTTCAAAGACTCAATTTATTTATTAATTTTTTTTGGGATGTTTACAGAGACACGACAACTGACTGTGTTTTAAAAAAACATGATTTATGCCTTTTCAGTCAAGATCATTTCAAAATCTTTTTTGTCATGTAAATGAACAGGCGAAATTGTAAAAAGTATCCCATTTTTGACTGAAAATTATGTCATGTTAACAACCCCTTAATGGGTGTTTTATTCTCCATTCATTTTTTTCTAGGATCCAGGAATAAGTTCTATCAAACAATTATAGTCTGAGCACCACCTACAAAACCCGAAGTATATTTTCACCATCTGCAACAGTCCTTGTGATGCAATTTTCTCCATCAGAAATGTCTGTAGATGTTCACACACACCATCCATGTGCAGCCTAATTATTCTGTCCACACAGATGGTGCGCACACAGCAGCACAGTTGTGTGGGGAATGCTGAGGTAGTCCATTAGTACTGCACGTGTTGAGTACTGCACTTTGTGGTTGAGTATACTTTGAAATGGGCATATTTTCACTGGGTATTAAGAGAACACATCCCCACACTTTTCAAAGTTCTGTTTTTGTCTCCCTCTTTTTCAAATTGATTTGTTATGATTTTAAAAGAATGTGACCAAGCAGGACACGCAGAGAGTTATTTACTTTGCATGCATGTTCTAAAGCACAGGTGTCAAATCCAATTTCTGGGGGGCCACAGCTCTGCACAGTTTAGCTTTAACCCTAATTAAACACACCTGATCAAATTAATTGAGTCCTTCAGGCTTGTTTAAATCATTCAGGTAAGTGTGTTGAAGCAGGGTTGAAACTAAACTGCAGAGCTGCGGCCCTCCAGGAACAAGATTTGACACCTGTGCTCTAAAGCATAGGTCTCAAACTCGATTCCTGGAGGGCCGCAGCTCTGCACAGTTTTGCTCCAACCCTAATCAAACACAGCTGATCCAACTAAGATGTTCAAGACTACTTGAAACTATTATGCAGGTGTGAGTTGGAGGTGGTTGGAACTAAACTATGCAGTGCTGTGGCCCTCCAGGAATTGAGTTTGAGACCATTGCTCTAAAAACTCTCCGAAAGTCCTAATGAGAAGGCATCACGGTTGTGGCACAATCAGCGATGAAATGCTAAGCAGAAATAGATGACATGATGGATGAAAAGATGTAGATCATGTGAGTGTATTAGCTCAGGTCAGGAGAATCATATCTTCTGTCTGACAGAATCCGTCTACACCTGCTGATGTTGGTCTAACGTTTAGAAATTTGTGCTGCACAGAAAATTGGCACAAGAAATGTAATTGTTTTTCATTAACTTGTCATGTTTATGCATGAAAGACATGTATTAAAGTAATGATCAACAATTTTATAATATTAGCCTACATTAAATTTCCTGCTGTCTATCTGCTGTTATTACAAAATATTGATTCACCACGCTTCATTAAGTTTTTTCTTTGACATTTTCAGGTTAGTTTGAAGTAAAGGTTTGTTTAATCAACTTAATTATGTTTTGGATCTTTACTTCTCAAATCAAAGTTACACCCTTGCTTTGAAATTATTGATTATTATTGGTTTACACAATAATAAAATGGTTAAATCACCCAAACCTTAACTTGATAACAAATTTGATTCTCTAATTTGTGTGGATGCACCAATATGGACATTTTGGCTGATACCAAAGAACAATAACACTTTACATACTGTATAAAAACTGATAAAAAGCTAAACTTCAATAAAAAGCTAAAAAAAAAAAGCAAAATACGAGGGAACTGCAAGAAACCCCTCCCAAACTGCTCCTTCAAAACTCCGTTGGTTTATACTTGTCCATAGAAATGCTGCAGAATCGGTCTAGTAACGTTTTATTTTTCAGATGGTCACTGATGTGCACTTCCAGTTGATGCTTACCATTGACTTCCATAGTATTTTTCCCTATACTATGGAAGTCTATGGTGAGTTTCAGCTATTCCAATACCATAATTTTTCAAAATAACTGACACAATTATACGAATGAATCCTTTGTGAACCAAACTACTTCTTCAAAACCTAATTGGTTTAAACCTGTCCATAGAAATAGTCCAGAATCGATCTAGTAACATTTTATTATTCAGATGGACACAAATGATGCCCCCTCCGATAACAACAGCACACTGATACATTACTAAGATGTATCATGCGTCACTTCTGACTTGCCAGATTGATTCAGAAGGATGTCCTATTTTGGTAAATTGCATTAACGAGTTCTTCAACTTCAAAGCAAAGAGACTGAATGTCCAAACGACTCTAGATTACAGCAGTTATTCTCAACCTAAAGATTGGTTAACAATGTTGTTTTGAATTCTCAGCCACTTAAGTCACTTTCAACTTGAATGTGGTTAATTTTCAGTTGACAAAGACCTGTCCCACAAGTCACAGTGTATGAAGTTCTTTATGTGCCATCATGTACAAACATGAATGAACATACCCATAAATTTACTTGAAATATGTGTCTCCTCAACAGACCCGAAGGCTGACAAAAGTGGAACGGCAGCGTTTCAGTGAAGAGGTGGAGATGCTGAAGTGCCTCCAGCATCCAAACATTGTCCGATTCTATGACTCCTGGAAGTCCACCATGAAAGGGCACAAGTGCATCATCCTGGTGACGGAGCTCATGACGTCAGGGACGCTAAAGACGTAAGTTCTGTTGGTGCAAAATTGCTGCAAAAGTGCTTGCAGATGGTGTGGCTGTTAGAGGTGCCAGTACACAAGACAGGAAAACATGCCCCTCGTAACTGCATATTTGCTTATTCTGACACACTGAAGTCCAATTTATTTTTTTCCATTCTTTCCCCTCAAATTATCAACTGCACTTTGGCATTTTTATTAAGTGCTGACAACTGTAGAATAATTGCAGGTATTTGGAGAAGTGTCTTGCTCAGTAAATGAAAGATTATTTTGCCTCAATCCCACTCACAACTTCTAAATTGTAGTTTAAATACATATCACTTTATGCATATGTTATGAAACAAATCACACAGCACTACGCATTAATGGGTCCCAAATGGCATTACTCTTTTTGACACTTTTTGGTGCACAGATTGGTGTAAGTTACACTGCAGATACTTCTAAATGAAAGAAAGGAAAAAGAAATAAAGGTTCACTGCTATGTTTCAATCTTAGAGCTTTTTTCTAAATGCCAACTACCTGCGTAGTCCACCAATATATTGATCTGGGGTGCATTTTCGAAAACCATCATTAGCTAACTAAGGTCGCAAGTTGCATCATTACAAACATAGTGTGTTGATTTGGCATTTCCCTAATCCGTTGTTCCAACGAACATTCGCAAAGTGCACCTCTAGAGCTGTACTAGAAACATAGTTACTGGTTGTGTTCTATTCCCAGTTATCTCCTAAATGCCATATTTATTCAGAACATTCTAACATTTAAACTTGGAATAATTAAAAAAAAACATTAAAGATCATCTCTTTTGGGTGTAATTTGCTTTCAAAGTATTTTTACAGTTCAGTTTTAACGATTTTCATATTGACAATTGCGTCCCTTTCGAAGTGCACTTTGAAAACAGTTATGCCATTTTGAACACAGCTTTGCCTTGGCTCATAATGAAAAGCTATAGGTGACGTTACGTCCTTTTAGATGTTAATGTTAAACTAAGAGTATGTGACATAACACAATAGTTTAGTGTGTGTGTGTGACAAGCAGATGGAGAAAGAAATGACTTGAAAACCAAATATCATTGCAATTATTTATTGCCCATACTTCCAGTGAAAATATATTGTACAATAAAAAATTTTTATAATAAATAAATGATAAATTACCTGGGGGAGAGGAAGTACTTAGATGTGCTTAAATCAAACAAATAAATATAACAAAACTCACTAACTGTATTCAACATACTAAACTAAATATGAAAAGAAAAGCATGAAAAGAAACTTCTTCAATGTACCAAACGTCTTAACTAAACTGCTCTAACTAAAAACAAAACATACACAAAGCAGCACATTCTCCTGAACCTAATGATCTAATACAAAGATGAATCTCAGTGTTGTATATGTATATCGCGTGACTTACTCCTACACCCTCTCCAAGGTATCACTCAAACACATCAGTCAACTGGACAAGTTTACAAGCAAACACATTGCACTTTCAGATCTCAAAACTTTAGACAAGAGCATTAAAACACAAGCAAAACACATTCTCTTAGACTAGCCCTCACAAGAGAGACTGTCCTCACAGAGACCTACAGAAAGAGTAAGAGTGAGAAATGGAAAGAGATAGAGAGAGAGGTCGCCATTGCAGTTTGGGCTTGGCTTTTAAACGCTATGCCGACCAGCAATTGGAGGCGCAAACTCAGCGTCAGCGGGCAATGTCATCAGCACAAAATGCGGATCATCCAATGCCGTTCGTACCTGTAACACACGCATGAAACAACACACCCACATACAAACAATCGCATGCACAAATATTTAAAATACCTTCTGCAAGCGAACGTAACAGTGACCTATTATTTAAAAGCGAAATTTACATCTCCAAAGCTTGTGAAAACCAAAAAATATAGCATACGTTAATGCTTTTCATTTATAGGAGGTTATTTATTAAGATATCTATTACTATATGACATGGGCCTGTTGGTTAGAACATTTCTGCAGTGGTTTGAATGTGTCAAATTGTAAAAGTAAACTTAAATAAATAAATAAACAACATCCTACTTAATAATAATAATAATAATAATGATAATTGTTATTATTTTTAAGTAGGATTATTTTTCATTTCTTAATCCATAGCCTGCTGTAAATTAGGCCTACAACCATTAACCATTTATATGATTGATATATACAAGATCAGAATACGTGTTAGCTTAGTGATTTTACATGGAACATTCTCAATAATCTCCTATATGTGTCGTGTATATATATATGTTAGTGCGTGTAAAACAATATTATTTATAAAAAATTTGGGGGGATTTTCTCTGAAGAAGTTGTTATTTCGCCCCGTTTAAAGCATCATTATGGGCGTTTTACGTTAGGACTAACGTGGTTCAAATGACAGATCTGCGACAGAGAAGCTACGGTTTTGTGAAACACTCCTCACTGCATCATTCTTTTCCCAAAAGATGCATCGTATTATGATAGTTCAGCCACGAGTAATGTCGTTGTTTGGGAAACGCACCCCTGCATAGAAGACTGAACATACAGATGATTTCAGTAGAGTGTGCCATTAGCATGTTGCTAAGCTAATACTCAAAAAATACTCATGCATTTTGGAATTGCCTTCTTTGTGAAGCATATACGTGAAGCTGCCTTAGGCTACATTTACATGACAATGATGTAGCCAAAAACATAAAGTGTTTCCCTTGATTTGTAAAAAGTTTTACATTACACAATATTTTGTGTGCATTTACATATTGTAAAACTGCCCAAAAAGTGCTGTATTATGTATATGAGGCCAGTATTTAGGGCTGTCACCTTAGGAATCAGTTAGTAAACAGTACCTAAAGGGAAGTGATGACATGCCTGTGGCCGCTCAGGACTGGTGTGTATGTAGAACTTGCCTTGTTTAGCCTTTATGATGCGTCTCTGTTGTTGGTTGTGATGTGAAGTAGAAACAACAACACAACCATATATTCTGCCATTGTTGTGTATATTTATTCATGCTTAGCTTTAATCGATGCATTCCCAACAAGGACCAGGCATGGGCATCACTATTTTTGCAGATGATTACTGTTTACACAAATGTGACTGACTGCTTTTCCACAAAATTCCACTTTGAAAACTAAATTAAAATAAGTCAATTGCCCTTAGAGTGACAAACCTTAAAGTGAATAAAACTAAATATTTCCCCCTCACCTTTAGAGACAGACCATTTAGAAACTGGTGATTAATAATTACATAAAGGTAAACTTTTGGATTTCATACAGCTGTCCCCCCACTTTTAAAATGTCCCCTACGCCCCTACCCACTAGAAATAAATTGAAACATTGTTGGAATAAAATGTCCTTCTAGGGTCCCTCTGTAGGCGGTTTGCTAGATTTTAGAATAGAGCTATGGACCCTTTTCACATTTCTGGGTTTCTAGTAGCGAAATTCATCATACTGTAGTTGGGTAAACTTAGAGTGCAGTGAATGGGAGAGGACACCAAATAAAAAAAATTTCCCAATCCTATTTGCTGAAATAATCAAAGAAAAACTCCACGATGGTGTTATCAAGACTTTCAGAAAAAGGTAACAAAATGTGTGAGACTGATACCAGCAACCAGAAGAGAAAACAGCATCAAATTTCCTGTTCTGCCCATAGACGCTGCATTAGAAACTCCTAGCACAAGCAGTAATTAGCTTTTTGTATTTTGAGGGAAAGATGATATAATACATACATAAATACATATAAGGGCGTCACGGTGGTGCAGTGGGTAGCACAATCGCCTCACAGCAAGACGGTTGCTTTTTCGAGCCCTGTCTTGGTCAGTTGCCATTTCTGTGTGGAGTTTGCATGTTCTCCTCTTGTTTGTGTGGGTTTCCTCCTGGTGCTCTGGTTTCCCCCACAGTTCAAAGACATATATAGGTATAGGTGAACTGAATAAACTAAATTGGCCATAGTGTATGAGTGTGAATGCAAGCATGTATGGGTTTTTCCCAGTGTTAGGTTGCAGCTGGAAGGGCATCCGCAGCGTAAAACATATGCTGGATAAGTTGGTGGTTCATTCCGCAGTGACGATCCCAGATTAATAAAGAGACTAAGCCGAAAAAGAAAATGAATGAATAAATGAAAATACATATAAATATTCATATATTTTTTTAAATCTAAATATTAAAAACATTAAAGGATTTAAGATTATGATTGCTGTTAAATGTCTTTTGAGAAGGGTCCGTTCTTGTTTGTCAATATGTTTTAAAGGGAGTCTTGTTTGGTGTTTCATTTCAGGTATCTGAAAAGGTTCAAAGAAATGAAGCTGAAACTTCTCCAGCGCTGGAGTAATCAGATCTTGAAAGGCCTTCACTTTCTGCACACCCGAACACCTCCTATAATTCACAGAGACCTTAAATGTGACAACATCTTCATCACTGGCCCCACTGGATCTGTTAAGATTGGAGATTTGGGCCTAGCCACCCTCAAGAGTGCCTCTTTTGCCAAAAGTGTCATCGGTGAGCTATAAACAAATTGCACAGTCTCAGTTTAATCATTACAGTGTTTTCTCAGTCCATTCAGAACACCGTTTCTTTGACCTTCTCAAGAGTGTAACAGTAAACAGTACAGTAAACAGACCTGGAGCCACCTCTACTATGGGCTTATCTTGTTTGTTTACTCCGTCTAGCTGTATTTATGGCCCAACAAGTGCTTGACACAGATTCTTCTCCTCGCCTACATACGCTGTTGCATATATCACATTAGCTCATTAGCTCAACATTGGCTTGACACGGTTCACAATCTGATCTGTTCACGCTCAGATTAGAAGTTCAATGACATGAATAAATAAAGAATGTGTGACCTGGTACATCAAGCCTAAACAATAGCTCAAGTTCCCAGACTTGAGTTTTCAAGGTTTGTTGTTCAGGATCTTAAATATTTGTGGACATCTTCCACTTCAAAATTAGGTCAGAAACATTCTGCCATTTGGTGGCTCTGGGATCACCGATGTGCTATTTTACTCCATGTTCTTTGTTGCTTTGACTAAAACTCGCCTGTTAAATGTCTCTGTGTTTATTGGACTTATTTTTTGCTCATGCACAGGAACTCCCGAGTTCATGGCTCCAGAGATGTATGAGGAAAAATATGATGAAGCTGTGGACGTTTACGCCTTTGGCATGTGCATCCTAGAGATGACCACATCAGAATACCCTTACTCAGAGTGCCAAAACGCTGCACAGATCTACCGCAAAGTCACCAGTGTAAGTCAATCCTTCGCATAGTTAAAGGGAAAAATTTAACTTCGCTTACCATTTATCACAGTCAAGTGTTTATAAACTTTTACAAAAAAATGCAATATAAAAATACGAATACAGTACACGAATACTAGATATTCTGAAGAAGGTTAGAAACCAGCTGCCATTGGTACAGATAATACTATGGAAGCCAATAACTGTTTTTCCCCAACGTTCTTCCAAATATCTTGTTTCGTGTTCAAGACAAAAAAAAAATTAAAAAAACTCACAGATTGGAACAAGTGGAGGGTGAGTAAATCATGACAGAATTTTTATATTTGGTTGAACTATCTCTTTAAAATTGATGTCATAGTCCTGGGCTGCATTTATTATATTATTTACTATGAAACCAGACTGCACTGCCTTGTCATTATAAAATTAATTGTCTTTTGTTTCATGAAATAATTTTTTTTTTTTAATTTATTTATCAGGATCCCCATTATTCTTCCTGGAGTCCATCGAACACAAAACAAAATTACATTAATCCATAACAACTAAGACCAATTAAAAACATAAAAACCCTAAATTCATACATAACATTCAGATCAACAATCCACTTAATATTGTGCCATTAAATATTCCTTCAACGATTTTTTTTAAGCCTCATTTTACTTGTTACAAAGCATGTAATGTCTGATGGCAATTCATTCCACATTTTCACTCCTCTATACCAGGGGTCACCAAACATTTTGAAACTGAGAGCTACTTTTTGCATACCGATTAATGTGAAGGGCTACCAGTTTGATACATACTTCTTAAATAACAAATTTTCTCAATTTACTTTTAATTATATGTTATATTTAATAATTAATGATATTCATCTAAGTGAAGACGCTGATCATGTTAATGACTTCTTACAATAGTTTTCAACAGTGATTTAACAAGGTAGGAAACAAATATCAATATGCAACACTTTATTTGTCTGAAATAGTTTTTTTTTTAAATTTGTATATAAACTAATGTCATTTTCAATTTTACACAAATGCAAGTGTGATTTAAAAAGAAATGCTACAAAAATATTAGATGCATTTTACTGGTATGTGGTGCTATGGTGAGCTATTTTAGAACAGGTCCGCGGGCAACTCATGTGATCCTCGCAGGCTACCTGCTCGTGGGCACTATGTTGGTGACTCCTGCTCTACATTTCAGTCCGTTGCTTTGCATTCGATTTTGAAATTGGAATCAAGAAAATTATTTTTGATGCATGCCTGGTGTTAAAATTATGACTAGAATTACTATACAAAAGTTGACGGTACAATACACTTGGAACTCTTGACAGAAATCTTTCTTATGAAACACAACAGAGAAACAAGTACCCTATGCTTCACCAATAACCAAGCTATGGTTTTATGCATTTTCATTATATTAACCCTTCTCTTGCAGTGCAAAATTAGTCGTGCAGCTCTTTTCTGGACTAACTGTAATTTATCTAAGGCCCAATCCCAATTCTACCCCTTAACCCTTCCCCCTACCCCACATTTTGCACATTCACGTGAAGGGGTAGGAGTGTTCCAATTCTCTTTAGTGTGAAGGCGTAGGACTAAGGAGAAGGACTTGATACCCCTTTAAACTGAGATTTTTCAGGACTTCACTCGAAACTAAGGGGTAAGAAAATTTCATGGCTGCACACAGAATTAAGGAGATGCACAAATTAGTATTTTTTGTAATTCTTATGAGTTTTTACAACAAACAAGCATATGTTTTAATACATTTATAACTGCGTTTGTGTTTTACCCTCATTAAAAAAAAAAGAGCTAAAAAATAGAATTAGGCTAAGTCTTTACTTGATGCACTCGATCATACCACTGGACAGTAATCTAGATGGGAAAGAGCCATTGCCTTCACAATTAAAGAGATACAGTACTGTGGTTAAAAATTTTACACATCTCTTAATAATTGATGAACCTCTTCCTACAGCAATTACCATTTTATCAGTCCGCTTTGACCACTTTAACCTACTAGCAAGAAGAACTCCAAGAAGCTTAATATCCTCTACCTGTTCAATAGGCACACTCATTACTGACAAGTTTAATTGTGCTTTACATTTAAATTGAAATTCTGGTCCAAACACAATACTTTTGGTTTTTGTCAAATTTAAAACCATTTTATTATTCTGTACCCACTTTACCACTAATTTTAACTCCTCATCTAAATCAGTAAATGTATATTATCATTTTTAACCACACATACTGAAGCTTGCATAGTTAGCTTTGTGAAACTCTGTATCGTTTCTCAGCTTTCCATTAAGCACTTCAATGGCTTCCCTCAACTCGCCTCTAAAGCTTTTACAAGTTGTCTTATGATTGTCTGAAGCCTTTATGAGGCTCTTGTTGACATTTCTTTGCAACGAGGGGACAATTAACGCATCTCTCTTTAGCTGTAACTCCACCAAGATGGAGCTCTTTTGTATTGCACCAGATCTCTACTTAATTCCTGCTTAATCCTGGATTTCAAATTGATTTCATTGCTTCATAAATATCATTTTATATCGTGCAATGCTAACCGCAATCTTGGGTAAGCATCGGTTGCATGGTTATAACCTCTTCCATAAGGGACGACTTTCTCCATAGCGATGATTCATTAGAATTCAAGTAAAGGGGAATAATATACACGCCACAAACCACACCGTTAAACAGATCTAGAACGACACTAGCAGCATTGTTGAATACAGAAGCCCTAAAGGAGTATTTGTTATTTTGGTGGGAAAATTGCCTGATTTTATTTTTCTTTTCCTGCCTGAAATCTCAAGTATCATTCAGTCTCATTTATTAAGTATTTAATGGCCAGCACATGTTGAAGAAACCTTTTTTTTTTATCAAACTTCATATTGATGTAATCTGTAGGCTCACTATCTGTTGTTTACACATCAACAATCTGTATATTTTTCGGACAAGCAGCATCATTGTGAAAACTAGCAATCCCTGTTCTCACAAATTTTCAACTAATTCTAAAATTGCTGTATGTAATTTGTAATAATGCAGCATGGTGGCTCAGTGGTTAGCACTGTTGCCTCACAGCAAGAAGGTCACTGGTTTAAATTCGGGCTGAGCCAGTTGGCATTGCCGGCATGTACTCCCCATGTTTGCTATGTTTCCACCAGGTGCTCTGGTTTCCCACACAGTCCAAAGACATGTGCTAAGTAAATTGGGTAAAACTAAATTTGCCATAGTGTATGAGTGTGTGTGAATGCAAGAGTGTATGGGTGTTTCCCAGTAATGGGTTGCAGTTAGAAAGGCATCCGCTGTGTCAAACATATGCCGGAATAGTTTGGCAGTTCATTCCGTTGTGGCAGCTCCTTATAACTAAGCCGAAAACAAAATTAATGAATGAATGAATTTTAGATTTCATTTTCAGGTGCCCAAAACGCTGTTGTCATGTATATAAAAGGCCAAAATGCATAAAAGTTTATTTTTTTGGTTGAAAGTGATGTTGGTTAAAGGCTTAGCATTGTTTTTTCTCTCAGTCTCTTATAGCAAAAGAAATATATCACATCTGTTCGCTATTTTAATTATTTAAGAAAGGAATCTACTGTATGGTGGTTCATTCCACTGTGGCGACCCCAGATTAATAAAGGGACTAAGCCGAAAAGAAAATGAATGAATGAATGAGAAATCTACTGCATTAGCAGCTCAGTAGTACCCACTTTATCACACATTTGAACAGTGAGTAAATTAATCAGTAGTTTCATTTAAATACTTTTTTTTTTAAACAATACTAAAAAAAAATGTAATTTAGGCACTTTTTCAAGGTCCGACTGATAGACCAGGATAACACAATTCTAGCTTGCCAGCAAACATACACAAAAATATGACTTTGTTTACATTAAAAGAATTAAACCATCCAATCTTTGTCAAAGACAGCATATGCAAAACTAAAAAACTCAATGTAAATGTAAATGTGACATTATTGTTCGGAGTTTATACTCTTTTGTTAGCATCATTAGCATTAACCTCTGTAATTTTACACCTGTTTTGGCTTCTCTTTGTTTTCTAACTCATTCAAGGACATTATATTTTCCTGTACTTTACCACGGTTAAGTATTTATGACAGTATATTTATTCAGTCTTCAATCAGCATGTCCTTTAGTTGTGTTTTGTTTGTAGTTTTTTGTTAGCGTCATTAGCATTTGCCTCTGTAATTTCACACCTGTTTTGGCTTCTCTTCATTTCTTAGCTCATTCAAGGACATTATATTTTCCTGTACTATATCACAGTTAAGTGTTTATGACATTGCATCCATTCAGTCTTCAATCAGCATGTCTTTTGGTTGTGTTTTGTTCCTGTTTTCTCCTCACAGATTAGTGTTATGTCAAGGTCGGACCATATCAGATTCAGCTGATAAGGAAAGAGGAAGGAAAGCATGAATTAGATGGTTGCAGTCATTTGTGTGTCTGACATGACAAAACAGATGTCACCTTACATCCTGCTGTTCCTCTTACAGTAGCGCAGGGACTTTGTGGGATGTGTGGCTATTGCCTTTGAAGTTGGCGAGTAGAAATTACATGGTTGATCAGAGAGGACATTTCCATTTTCCAGAACACACAGCGATAGAGATAAGGAGAGACAGAGAGATACTGACAGCTCGCTATAGGGAAAACTGCATCTTTTTGCAGCTTTTTAAACCAAGTTGGTTTTCCTCTGATGCAAACAGATAAAATAAATTGAAGATAGTTTTGTTTTGAAGGAAATCTCAAAACAATGTTTGTATATGTAAATGTTTGTAAATATGTATATGTAATATGTTTAATTCAAAAATTTTGTTAAAATGGTGTTATCAAAAACTAGTAGTAAAAAATAATAAAATATTAGAAATGACATAAGAGAAGTCTCAATTAAAACAGATTTTTATTTTAATGTATAATTTTTTTTATGTAAAATATTTGTCCCTGTTATTTTATGGATTCATTTTCAGCAAGCATTAGTTCAACATGATTCTTTAGAAATCCCCCTAGAATGCCTCTTAAGGCTTCAATCATCAGTGTTGAAAACCAAAATAAAATTATGTAATAGCTAACATTTTGTTTACAATCACTTTTGATGTATTGTAGTCATTTAAGTGTAAATACTAATTTCGAACTGAAAATCACTTTCAGACTGTGTTGTGTGTGCAGGCCTGATTAAGATAAAAGGGGAAAAATATGGGATCAGATCAGTCTTAAAAGTAATACATTTAGGAAATAAAATTCATACACAATTTACATTTTACTTAATTTAATTCGTAAATTCAAAAGACAGTTCATAAAAACACAATTCATAAGTTCAAAATACAATTCATAAATATGCAAATCCAGTTCATAAATTCAAAACACAATTCACAAATATGCAAATGTAATTTGTAAATTCAAAACAAAATTCATAAATATGCAAATCCAATTTAGTAAATTCAAAACACTTTATAAATGCTCAAATCAAATTCATAAATTCAAAACACAATATATAAATTCGCAAAACACAATTCATGAATTCAAAATACAATTCATAAAATGCAAGTACAATTCATAAATATGCAAATATAATTCTTAAATTCAAAACACAATTCATAAATGCGCAAATCAAATTCATAAATTCAAAACACAATTCATAAATGCGCAAATCAAATTCATAAATTCAAAACACAATTCATAAATGCGCAAATCAAATTCATAAATTCAAAACACAATTCATAAATGCGCAAATCAAATTCATAAATTCAAAACCCAATTCATAAATACGCAATTCAAATTCATGAATTCCAAATACAATTTATAAATACACAAATCCTATTCATGAATTGAAAACAACTCATAAATACACAAATACTATTCACCAATTCAAAACAATTCATAAATTCAAAACACAGTTTGTAAATATGCAAATCCTATTCATAAATTCAAAACCCAATTCATAAATACACAAATACAATTCGTAAATTCAAAACACAACACGTAAATTCAAAAAACATTAATTCATAAATTCACACATCCAATTTATTTGGGAAAATATTTTTGATTTTTACTTGTGAATTCACACATTGTGTTTTCAATTTACGAATTGGATTTTGTAAATGTAAATTTAGCTGTGTATGTAGTTTTATTTTTGTAAATGTATTATTTTTGAGACCGATCTGGCTCCATAATTAATCTATGAAAAAAATCTTTCTCTTTGTAAAGAATATAGATTTTATAATCTAATTGTATTTAAAAAGTCCTTTTTTTATGTAACTTACAAAAAAAAATCTATATACAGAATAAAATGGTGATTTCCCCCTTGTGTCTATATCTTTTACATCTGTATTTTGCATATGTATCTTGTACTGTATGTCTGCATTTGCATGCGCATTCACACTGCAGACTGGAGCCAGTCATAAATCATTATTATGACTGTTATTTCTTTTACTTTAAACGCATGCGTATTAGTTATGCATGACCTAAGAGTGTGGACACAAACAATGCGTTGCCCCCTGGCAAGCATGGGAGCAATGCAGAGGAGTTCAGTGGGGTAAAGTGGAGCCCAAAGGAGGTCGAGCCATGTGCTCGAGCATCAGCTGATCAGAGAATTAGTCTCAAAGCCACATTCATATTTAACCCAGACACTTCCCTCGGTTAATGGAAATCATCCTCTGTCGCTGGAGGCTGAGAGTGTGGGGTTTGTGAATCGCTGGTCATGATCTGTGGAGGAAGCTCTTGACCCATGGCGTGTTTTTGAGAGCAAGAATGATGCCGTTGTTTGTAGATGTTCTGTTTAGACTGCTAACAGGTTTTATTATCTGCATAAGCCTTTTGAGGGGTGGAAAAGGAATGTTCAGTTGTTCCTGGAGCAAAGGAAGTTACAAAGACATATAGTAGTTTTTCTTATGTGGTTTTCAGACATTCCACACATTCTATAGGCAAAATTATATTTATTTATTTATTTATTTATTTATTTTTGTTTGTTTGTTTTCCAGGTTTTAAAGATCTCCTTCATGCTTACCAAAATTGTTTATTTGATTGTAAATGCAGTTACTCCATAATAAATAATAAAATAGTAGCAATGTGGGGGTGACACGGTGGCTCAATGTTTAGCACTGTCTCCTCACAGCAAGAAGGTCATTGGTTTGAGTCCTGGCTGGGTCATTTGGCATTTCTGTGTGGAGTTTGCATGTTCCGTGTTCGCATGGGTTTCCTCCAGGTGGTCCGGTTTACCCCACAGTCCAAAGACATGCAGTACAGGTGAATTGAATAAACGAAATTGGCCGTAGTGTATGTGTGTGAATGAGTGTGTATGGATGTTTCCCAGTAATGGGTTGCAGCTCGAAGGGCATCTGCTGTGTAAAACACATGCTGGATAAGTTGCCGGTTCATTCCGCTATGGCGACCCCTAATGAATAAAGGGACTAAGCCGAAGGAAAATGAATGAATGAATGAATGTTCTAACTGTGTAGTGTGTGTGCATGTTTGAGATCTGTTAGAAAACTAAAGAAGTTAGAAAGACAAATGGCGGCTTTTCACAGAATCAAACATCCTCAGGGAGTACCCAGGTGGTGGTTTTAGGACTTTAGCTTTCCTGTATTTCTACTCTGCATTAATAATTATTTAGTGATTAGCTTGTATAGCTTTAGTGAATTCAAGTGAACTACATGAATTCATGATGGCCTCAGTCCCCTTTAAATTTCACGTTGGCTCCTCCTCGTGCTTCAGCTCATTCTTCACTGTACAGACAGTGGCGGTACAGAACAGAAACAATGTTTTTATTGATAGTTCTTATAATATCTTTTTCATAGATACAGTTTAGAAAATACCATGGGGAACAATCGGTTTTCAGAAGAATGTAGCCCTTGACGAAGGATGAAATCATCATCTTTTTGCTGCGTGCGTACAAAAGCTCTAAAATGCTACCTTAGGAGGCTGCATTCCAAGGCATGAAGGCATCAAGATATGTCAGAATACAAATTCTGCTTCACTTACTCTCTGGAGGAACTCTCTTCTGATCAATTTTACGAAGGCAGTATACATGTGTTCTTTGCTGCACTCGATATCCCACAATCCTGTGCATTTCAATACTGACAGTTGAGCTAAAAAATAAACATGGTGCCCTGGTTTCAACCCAGTTTGGAGACAAATATGGAAATACCCAATTGTTGAGTTAAATTTTTTTATTACAATTATAACCTGCAAAATGCATTAAAGACATCGAATACTGTATGCATGATGTAACTACAGTCTTCCCTCAGCCATCTATTTCTATTTGTGTACAATGGCAAAAACACAAGGGTTTTTTGGAGGATCGAGGCTGAGCTTCAATATTTCTGAGTGTTAAATGCATAAACACAAGCAAACACAATCTTCTATCTTACTGTGTTTGTTTTTCAGATAGGGCCGGGCGGGTGGGCCCTCAAGCGCAACTTTATGAACCATGGTCCTTGCACTTAAAATACTTGTGTTGTTGTGCACTGCGTTTTCTTGGTGGTTTAGGATTACTATTGCAATGCAGCTTCTTCTTTATTGCATAACCTATCATTGTTTCTCGCTGCTAAAGTAATTTTTATCTACAGAAGAACCATCTGTATCTCATTCCTGAAAAATAAAAAGTAAGAAAAAAAAAAAGAAATAGGCAAAGAAATTGATATTTTATTAATTTTGTTACATTTAAATAATGTTTTGTACGATTATATTGTTTATAACAATATAAGTGTATTGTTTATATACACACAGACAAGCTTATAATGTAATTTTTGTTTAATATTAATTTTAATAAAGTGTAAAATTAAACCAATGATTAAATACTGCTCTAATAAGTATTTTATAATAATATTAATATTTATTTTTACTTAATTTGTATGACTATTATTATTATTTATTATTATTATTTATTATTATTTATTATTAATAGTATGTATGTATGTATGTATGTATTATTATTATTATTATTATTATTATTATTATTATTATTATTAATCATTTATTCATTCATTTTCTTTTTCGGTTTAGTCCCTTTATTAATCTGAGGTCACCACAGGAGAATGAACCGCCCACTTATCCAGAATATGTTTAAGCAGCGGATGCCCTTCCAGCCGAACCCATCACTGGGAAACATCCATTTATCTATCCACACATTTGTTTACAGACACACTATGTTGCATGTCTTTGGACTTGTGGGGGAAACTGGAGCACCCAGAGAAAACCCACGCTAACACGGGGAGACATGCAAACTCCACACACAAGCCAACTGACTCCGCCGAGGCTCAAACCAGCAAACTTCTTGCTATGAGGCGAACATGCTACCCACTGCGCCACTGCATCGCCTATTATTATTATTATTATTATTATTATTATTATTATTATTGTTATTATTATTATTGTTATTATTATTATTGTTATTAGTGTTTTTTAATTACTATTATTATTTATTATGATTGTTATTATTATTATTATTAGTATTTATTATTATTATTATTATTATTATTATTATTATTTTGCAACAATATCCTTATATTTATACAATTAGAGGTGTGAACCTACACTGGTCTTACGGTTCAGTTATGATTATCATGCCATCGATTCGGTTCAATTTGATATCTTGGTGCATCACGGTGCATTGACGATTCCATAAACAATTTGATATTTTACTTAGAAACAAAATTATTCTTGTATTAAAATGCATAATTTATAATTATAATTTTAAAATGATTTGTAATACAATTTTTTTCTTTAATACAAGATGTACTCTACCTTTCATTTTAGCTGCTCAAAGAAAACACACTTATTGAATGTCTCAAACAAAACTACAGTACATGCTCAGAACAACATGAATATTCATAGCAATTAAACAAATGTAAATATTATCCCGCTTGCTTTTTGAGAATTGTTGAGCGAGTTGTTAAACGTCTATGACTGATCACGTGCTCAACAGAAGGCTGCAATTGGCTCTAACGGTCAGTGCGGTTCTGGTGCTGTTCACCAAACAGTGACACAGACACTGATGTAAAACGGCTGCGGCGATCAGCTCATCCATTATAGACAGCAATGGGGTGGAGAAAGCTCACTCTGCAAACACTCTGTTTGGATCCACAAGTTTTACCGTTTTATCTCCTCTCTCGGGTGTTAAAACAATAATGTTTGTTGTAACAGCTGAGAGAGGAGATAAAACGTTACCTCACGAACTCGCCAGCAAGTCAAAGGGGCCACACAGAGTGGAAGAGAGAGAGAGAGAGAGTTTCAGCTTTCATTTTTTCTAGCTGGGTTCCGATGTACTTTCCTGTCAGTGAAAGACTGTCCAGCAAACTCATAAGCAGTGAATTGTGTACAGTTATCTGCTTTTTAAGTAGTTGGAGTGTTTAAATTACTCACACTCTCCTCCATTGCCATAGTAAGCTACTGCCATGTAACGCATATGTGATTAATGACGTCAGTACAGAATAACCGGTTATGATTATTACTAAACCAAAACCGAATTGTTTGCATTTGCATCTCAGTGCATCAGAAAAAAAAAACATTAATTTTGACACCCTTACTAACAATCTTATTTTTCCCCAAAAACAACAAAATTTTGTTGTAAAATTTGATCTTTACTGTTCTCTATTTACTTTTATAATACAATATAAACGTAAATATAAACATTTTTTTGTTCTTCCAATTTCAGGTTGCTCTGTGTTGGATCTCAGTTGTTGTAGTAATGTAATGCTGTAGCTGTCACTGATCCAGCTGATTAAATGTAATACAATTAGATTCTCTTCGACGTGAAACTGGGTCCTGTATTGCCATGGGGACAGATCTGTTCTCTGGAGGTTGTGGAGGCGTTAGTATCAAACTTACTAATGTGCATGTTATTAGGAGGGCAAAAAGCTTGTGTAACATCTCTGCGAGAATTTCTATAAATAGACAGTGGGCACATCGTCTCCTCATCTGCCTACACATAAACACAGAGAAAACTTTAATGAAATGTCATTATTTTGAATGTATGTTGAGCTAAGTTCATCTGATTTGTTCTTCTCTTTCGTACATGGCCTCCAGTTTATCCACTGTTGATTGAGGGACGTGCAGAACGAGAGGGAAACACTCAGAGAGAATTAGGGCTAGATCCAATGTTAATTATGTTTGTTTGTCTTTGTGGAGCCAGTGATGTCACTGAAACATGTGGTCTTTACCACATTAGCTGTATGGCGCTAACAGCACCAGAGGCCTGGAGAGGGGTCTGGATGCAGACTCAGTGCAGTTGCAAGTTGAGTTGCATGCAATGCTTTTAATGCCCACACCTAACCCCACACCTACCCCTACCCCTCACAGTGATGTCTCTAGCTCCATTGAGTGCATTGTGTCTGACATTGCATCTCTGAGATATGCAGTCACAGCTTGCAAATCCAAGTATGCATCCAGATATTATTGAACGCCTGATGCGTGAAGCTGATTTTAGTTTCCATCCAGGCAAGTTAGTGTTTAGTTTCAACAAACTCTGAGTTTTTTAGGTTTGGTTTTGTTACAATGGTAACTTATGCTGTCTGGCTACAATACTTCTCCAAACCAATCAGCCATAAGCAAAGTTTCTGATGCAATAAAAGCACTCCTCCATATCTACTCGCTTTAACATCCACATTAAATCAAAATATGAATGTTTATTTTACTTGTGTAAATTGTTAGTCTTAAGGCTGATTTATACTTCTGCATCACGCGCACGCGTATGCTCCTGCACAGCCGTCACGCGATCACATAGCCCTTGCCGTGGCTAACACTGGCGCTAACAAACACCTCTCAAAAAATCTAACTACAGTACCCGTCGCAATGACACATAGTGCAAGCCCTGTGATTGGTCAGCTTGGTAGCTGTGACCAGTGTGGGCGGCACGAGAGCCGCGCAAACGAGTAGGGTCTGCATAACATGAAGGTGCCTTAGGGGTGTAACTTGTAGTTACGTTAGAGGCGTAACTTGAAGTTATAGAGACATGTTAAATCTATGTTGTCGGCAAGATGGTGCTGTACATCAGTAATTAACATCTACACCTACCCCAACCCTAAACCCAATCATCAGTTATTAACGTCTATACCTTCCCTAAACCTAAACCCAACCATCACAGTTATTAACGTCTACACCTTCCCTAAACCTAAACCCAACCGTCACAGTAATTAACATCTACCCCTACTCCAACCCTAAACCCAACCATCACTTATTAACGTCTATACCAAACTGACGCCCTCCATGATTCATCTGATTGGCTGTTGCTGCACATGTCACACTTTCAGATGAACACTATCAGAGTTATTCACAAACTGTGGATTGAACACAGTGTTAACATTTACATTTACGTTCACATTTAGTCATTTAGCAGACACGTTTATCCAAAGCGACTTACAAATGAGGACAAGGAAGCAATTTACACAACTATAAGCAGCAGTGAACAAGTGCTATAGACAAGTTTTAGGTGTGTAAAGTCTAAAAAGCTAAGCATTAGTAAAATTATTATTATTATTTTTTTTTGAGAAAGAGAGAGAGAGTACAGTTAGTGGTATAGCCAGAGAGGCAGTTAAGATTAGGAAGGAAAGTGTAGACTAAACAGTTTAGTTTTTAGTCGTTTCTTGAAGACAGCAAGTGACTCTGCTGTTCTGATGTAGTTAGGGAGTTCATTCCACCAACTGGGCAGATTGAATGTGAGAGTTCGGGAAAGTGATTTCTTCCCTCTTAGGGATGGAACAACGAGGCGACGTTCATTCACAGAACGCAAGTTTCTGGAGGGCACATAAATCTGCAGAAATGAGAGCAGATACGAAGGAGAAAAGCCAGAGGTCGCTTTGTAAGCAAACATCAGAGCTTTGAATTTGATGCGAGCAGCAACTGGCAGCAAGTGCAAACGGGTGAGTAGTGGAGTGACGTGCTCTTTTGGGTTCATCAAAGACCACTCGTGCTGCTGCGTTCTGAAGCAGCTGAAAAGGTTTGATAAAATTAGCTGGAAGTCCGGCTAGTAGAGAGTTGCAATAGTCCAGTTTGGAGAGAACAAGAGCTTGAACAATGAGTTGAGCTGTATGTTCAGATAGGAAGGGTCGGACCTTTCTGATGTTATAGAGTGCGAATCTGCAAGATCGAGCAGTTCTAGAAATGTGGTCAGAGAAGTTTAGTTGGTCATCAATCGTTACTCCAAGGCTTTTTACCATTTTGGATGCAGTAATGGTTGCCCCATCCATCTGGATTGAAAAGTTATGGTGAAGAGTCGGGTTGGCAGAAACTTCAAGCATTTCCGTTTTCGTGAGGTTAAGCTGAAGATGATGATCTTTCATCCAGTGTGAAATGTCTGACAGGCAGGCTGAAATGCGAGCTGGAACCGAGGGATCATCAGGGTGAAAAGAGAGGTATAGCTGGGTATCATCAGCATAGCAGTGGTAGGAAAATCCATGTTTCTGGATGACTGTTCCTAAAGATGTCGTGTAGAAACAGAGAATGTTTTTTTTATTCTATTTCATTAACTCACAGTTTGTTCAGCTAGCTTCTTGCAACAGGCCACTGAGTTACGGATTTGATTTCTCACAGTGTAAGAGTCGATTAAAAGGTTTTGCTTGAACCATGAGTTAACAAACACAGCAGATGTTATTTCAAAGCATGAATTAGCTAGTTCGTCTTATGAAAAGGAAGCAGATGTTGTTTAGAAACCACACTGACTTGCTTTGTTTGACATTTTAGTGCATAATATCTTAATTTTGTTCCACAGAAGCTAAAAGTAATACAGAATTAGAATATCTGGGTTAAACCATCTTTTCAAAATATTCTGACAGCCGATGACGTTGAAATACAACGACCACGAAACCACATGTAATGTTTTTACAGAAATGTAGTGCCTTGCTGTTTTTGCACATTTAGCATTCAATTCATCCCATGCTTCCAACCTGTTAAATGTCCAGCAGAGATGAAAGCTTTTCCATTATACTTGAGGTCCACACTATAGCAAGATGATTGTGTACAATTAGCCGAGATGCAAGAAGAAGAAAAAAATCCAACCTTTTTAGTGCAATCAAAAGCATTCAGGTTGATTTGTTGATTTTGCTTGAGCGTAAACCTTATAATGACTCATGACTGTGAAATGAACAAAGATCTTGCCAGGCTAATCAACCCTAATCACAGAACGTTTTCATGTAAACTACTACATTTGGAGGCAGGGGACACGTTTGTTTGGTAGCATGTTCTTGTTTATGTACATTCGTGATTTGAGTTCAGCACATTTTGTCTGTGAAGCTTACAGTTTGGCTCACAAACAAGTGTGAATGTACTGTTGACAGCCAGAAATGTCGGCATATCTGTTTGTTGTCCTTGGAGAAAGGTCATTTCATTTCTGCTTTGCTGTTTTCGTACTGACAGTGTCTGAAGCAGGAAATCATAATGCTCAGATTTTTGTGTTTTATTAATAGCTCACTAAATCTATCGAAGTATTTTTTGTTCTGTCATGAAGGTATGTGATGTTTAACAGCCAAATTACTCTGATAAGTGAACTTTTAATGTATGAAATGAGTGGGTAAAATTTATTTGCAACAATTTTCAGTTAGTTAACACTTGTTAGGGCATTAACTAGCATGCATTATTGATTTGAAAGACTTTAACAGCATTTATTATTCATTTTTGTCACACGTTATATATTAAGTGGCCTTAAATACTTGGTATTTGCATTAAAAAAATCAGCTCAATGTACTTACTGTGTTTATATTGTATTGTACAACACCTACTGTATGATTATATTGAGGAAGGATATGGGTAAGGTTAGAGACGGGTTTGGTGGTATGGATACAGTAGGTTTAAAAATGGGTTAAGGCAGAGATGCCCAAACTTTTTCTTATGAAGGGCCAAAAATCAGACTTGATTGAAGCTAGTAGGCTAAATATAAATATATTTACTATGGGTAATTTCCTAATTTATTTATTAATATTTAAAAGTAACTAGAAAACATTGGTTTATATTAACTAATACTAATAATGTAATTTTTATTTTATTTTATAATGAACTTATTACAATAAAAAATAAAAAACAATCTTATTTACAACAGAATGGAGTTACACTAGTTTTTGCCTTGAGTTGCTCACTGATGTCTGCATAGTCTTCTATTCGTCAAGTGACATTATTTACATTTTTAAAAATCTGATTTATTTACAACATTTTAATTGAAACATTTCATTTCAGTTTGCTTTTTGTAGCTCACCAATAAAGCAAACAAACAAACAAAGAAGGTTACGTCAAATTTGAAATGATGCTCTATTTTAAAGGCATTAGCCCTAACCCTCTCAATCCTTCTCACTCTTTCTCAGATGGGATGGTGGGCCAAATCAAAGGTTACAATGGGCCAACTTTGGCCCGCGGGCCCTACTTTGGGCATCTCTGGGTTAAGGTGTAGGGAATGGGTAAACTGTGTATATAAATGTAATTACAGAAATTTAAAACGGATGTAGTTACATGCAGATACAATGTGAAACATGTATGTACAGTACACACAGTAAGTGCATTGTACCAAATGATTGAATGAATTTAATTGTAAGTAAATACAATCAAGCAATCAAGGCCACTTAATATAAAGTGATATCGTAATACCTGTTAATGTAAATTGAAATACACTTTTAACTACTTACAGTAAGTTCAAAATTAACATGAATGTATTGTGAACAGTTAAACAGCAGTATTTATATGTAACTTAGAGTTTTTCATTAACTTAACTCATTAATGGAATTAAACTAATTAAATAGGCTACGGTAAATTATGTCATCGTTAATGCTACAATCGTTTTAATGTGATACAAATTGAACTTCATTGCGAAGTGTTATCAAATAAGACATTCTAGTGTAGTTCAGATAATTTGATCCTGCAAGCATTTGGGGAAAACGAATATCAGTCATATACAAACTGCTGAATTTGGTTAGCAGTTTAGATTTTAGTGCTTAATAATGTATAATAAACAGTTTAGTAATTTACAAGGAGTGACAACCATAATCACCAAGTGAATCAGGGGCTGACAATTGCATTTACAAAAAAAAAAAAATGTGTTTGCAGAAGTGAACTGAACAACTAATTAGTGCAGATCTGACTCTTTTCATTATGTGAAATCAGATATGAGTTACCTGATGCCAGGGAAAAAATGCTAATAAGAACAAGTCTTTTATAAACTTATGCCCAAATGTTTACATTTTTTAAATAAATAAGCCACATACCAAAACCTGACCTGATTCTGCCACATTATTAACTTCATAAAGTGCATTACTTAAGCATAAAGATGTTTAAAAAGCATTGATTTTAATAAATGGAAAGGCAACACTTTCAAGAGCATGGTGTGTGAAACAGCTCTTACACATAAACAGAACACGATGCCTCTGCTGATAAACGGTTAGTTCAACTCAATGGGTCTGAGTGTTTGGTCGCTGTACTAGTATTCCAGTATTCGTTTAGTAGTATTCCATCTAAACCCTAAACAGTAATTTAGGAGATTCACTCATGAAACTTTACATGGTGTGTATATCCGCTTGTTAAGTTATGACATATCGGTGACGCATGGAATACTGTTTCCGGATCCAAGACTGAATCTCATTTGAATTTAGAAAATGTATATGACCACTTTTAAGTCATATACATTAAAGTGAATTTTATATAAAATTATAGTGTACACACCAGTCTCTGGACTTGCTGCATCACGAATACCAAAATTTTAACAATTTATAAAAAATCAATAACTTTCTGGCCATCGGATATTAGGCATGGACATACAGTTGAAGTCAGAATTATTAGCCCCCTTTTAAATTCTTTTTTCTTTTTTAAATGTTTCCCAAATTATGTTTAACAGAGCAAGGAAGTTTTCACAGTATGTCTGATAATATTTTTTCTTCTGGAGAAAGTCTTATGTGTTTTTATTTTGGCTAGAATAAAAGCAGTTTTTAATTTTTTAAAACCCATTTAAGGTCAAAATTATTAGCCCCTTTAAGCTATATATTTTTTCGATAGTCTACAGAACAAACCATTGTTATACAATAACTTGCCTAATTACCCTAACCCGCCTAGTTAACCTAATTAACCTAGTTAAGCCTTTAAATGTCACTTTAATCTGTATAGAAGTGTCTTGAAAAATATCTAGTGAAATATTATTTACTGTCATCATGACAAATATAAAATAAATCAGTTATTAGAAATGAGTTATTAAAACTATTATGTTTAGAATTGTGTTTAAGAAATCTGCTCTCCTTTAAACAGAATTTGGGGAAAAAATAAACAGGGCGGCTAATAATTCAGGGGGGCTAATAATTCTGACTTCAACTGTATATATTGCGATCTTGATTTTCGAAAGTATTACAGCGCTTTGTAAACATTTATTATTACCGTCTCCCTATACAGTTTGATAGAGTGCTTGGACCCGAAAGCCGCTTCTCGTGACGTCCCACTTAACAAGCGGATTGTCATTGTCGTGTGATTTTGTATGTAAAAGAGATTCAATCTGGTTTCAATTCACAAGTACGTAATGGCTGCAACTCATTTAGCTGAATGTAATGTTCAGCTTCTTGCGTAAATGTGAGGTAAGGAACATTTCTTAAGGCATTGGTGAGGGAGCAGAAAAAGAGAGAAAAAGGTGCAGAGTAGAAATTAAATTCATGTTGTTGCTGTAGGGCTGAGAAGGTTTGCTGGTCTTACCTGGTTTAAGCTGGTCCAGCTGGTCCGTATTTAGTCTAGCTTGTCACTTGAATTGTTTAACTAGTCTATTTAGTCTCCTTGACTAAATGCGCCTGACTAGGGGTTAAATTTTTCCAAAAGCAAACATTCACAAACGGTATCAGAAACTTTTGTGTTTAGAACTGCGGGTAGTCGGAAGCTTAGTTTTGACTCAAAGGAATGTGGACTAGCTATAAAAAAATAGTTCTTGTGGTTTTTAGAGAGTCTCTGGCTGCTTTTCGGTTGTCTAAGTGATTCATAAAATGCAAGTCTGGGAATTAAAGGTAATAATAAAGGTAATAATGTTGTAAATAATGTTCATTTTCTTAAATTGTCCAATGAATTTACTTCACAAGACGTCAATGTGTCAGAAGCTTTTTGTTTTTTCTTAAAGTGCCTACAGCTGTTGACTTGCCTTTTATGATTCATCAAGGATCACAGTCACAGCTAAAAATCTTCTTTAGTCTTCTACCTAATAAAATGTAGAAGCATATCTGAGATAACCTAGAGGTAATAAATACTAAATTAGCATTTTATTTCAACTATCAATATAAGCAAGCTAATATGGAGTCAAATCTCAAAGCTTTTAACAGTACATACATTTAGACTTGAAGTTTGTTAGGAAAATTAAAGCATTGATATTGAAAAGTTGCAAATCAGTCCTTGGATGCCTTGTTCATTAATTACAACAATAATCTGCTGTTATCTTAGGTTTTAGAATGAAAACGATCCATGTCCACACTGGCGTTTCACCTAGTGTTTTTGAAAAGATCTCTGACCACACTACACTGCTGAAAATGCACATCATACATGCACTCTGGCATGCGCTGAAAGCTGCCTCAGTGGGTCTGAGCCTGAGCCTCAGACAGTCAGTGGGAGCTCTGAGCACACCTGCCCGGGTGTGAGCAGCCAAATGTCAGCCAGTCCATCCTGAAATTACTGCTAGATCTCATCTCTCTGTAGTTGTTAAACTCGATGTATAGTAGTAGTAGTAGACCTATATCTAACGAGTCTGTCTTTTCAATCTATTAGTGTACTTGATCTCAGGTAACGTATTTTGGCTGAGCGCAAAGATAAGTTAAGATACCTATTAATTTATGTAACCACAAACACTGATTCCGCACGTTTTACCAATTGTTTGCCTTTATTTCCTATGTACTGTAGTATAAACTTATTATACTTTATACTTTCATAATTATTATTAATTGTTGAAATTATAGTTTACTGATTATTATATTCAGCAAAAGGGACGGCTATTTCTTATTTCACCATGCATTTCCTCTGATAATCTTTATTGTGTGCATATAGCCTGACATTAAGCACATATTGCCAAAACCACACAGTGAGCCTAGTGTTTCATCTTTTTCAATGAAAATGAAAGGAGGCAGTTTTTAGGCTCCGTTTTGTTATAAATTTTTATACAGTAAAGATGACGATTACTTCATGTGAATATGTACAAGATGCCTTAACATTTTTGGTGTCTGTTATGTTTAAGTTGTTAATAAAAACTAAGAGACAGTGCTTTGTCATGTTTTCATTTTATTTTTTAAGATGGTGAAACGTAGCCAGGGTGAATGACGTTATAAAAGTACACTGCCATTGCATTTGAAGATTTACTTGATGAGTCTGAACTTACAGGGAAAAGATGCAAGTCTGATCTTTGTGTAGGCTACTTAATATTGAAAATAAGCCCCAATCAGATAGGCGAACGTCTGCTGCCATGCCTCCGTTTTCAGATGTCTCTGTTTTTTTTCCACATCCACACGTACACTGAAAAAAATTATTCAAAGATGATTCCATGGATTTACAATTTTTTTTTACATTAAGTGGTTGTAAATAATTTATTTGGCCTGAATTTCAACAAACAAATTAAGTTGAACATTATTAAATATAATTTGTTTGTTTAAATTCAACACAAATAAATTGTTTGCAACAGTTTTGCATGCAACACTTTTTTCAGTGTAGGAGCAGCAGCATTTTCAAACAAAATGGCTTCAACAGCGTTTTCAAGTTTCTTAGGCTTGAAAACTTTGGGGTAGTGTGTACAGAGTGTGTAACAGTAACAAAACTTACATGTTTTAAAACTAAAACGTATTCGTGTAAACGGGGCTTTAATCTCAAATGCACCTCATTTATTTACATTTAGGAATTTATTGGCAAACATTGAAAGGATTCACTTCATTCACAAACCCGACTAGTGTCAATGTTTTTGGTAAACAGTTGGATTAATTAGTTTCTCCAACATCTCCACATCATACGACAGTAGTTATGCAGCAAGTTACAGTATGTTATGCTTTGAGTTTGAGATCTCCGAGAAATCTGAGATGCTTAGTTTTTTCAGAAGGGAGAGAAAAAGTGTTGTCAAGAGTGTGAAACAAACTTGGACATTTGGGGTTTTTGCTTCATGGTCTCAAGGGGTCTCCTGAAAAGACTGATGTCATCATTAGACGCTTGACTAGTGATAAATTATTCTCATATACCCATCTAATCCCTTTCAACAGTCTCCTGAAAGCCTATGAGATCAGTGTCTCGGACAGAAGCAATTTTCAGGGGTGAGAACTTCATGCCACTCCACCCCCTTTATGCTGAATTGCACCTCTGTTTTGTATTTTCTGCTTTGCTTTCCATCACAACCTTCAATGGGCCTATTATCTGTACAAGCAATACCAAAGTGCCCTGGCTGCGTCAACAAGTTCTTTTCTGTGTTTTCTGGGCTCCTCTGAGAATTAAGCTCGCTGCTGTTGCCACAAAAATGTTCTGTCCAACAGCAGCATGGATCTGCTCCATATTGTCTTTCGCAATGCGCGTATGGCATCGGGCCTGGCTGGAAGAATACTAAAGTTGCGTCATTGCTTTCCTCCATGAGGATTCCAGTCCAAGAACACTGTTTAAAGTGATGATGTGATGATGAACAGTGGTTTATGGCTTTGAGTTTGCTAGTTTTACCTTCAATAAGCTGGTTCTAAAGTGGGAATGTCCTCAGCATTGCAATTTTGTGGTTTTCACCTCATCTGTTTCTTCAATGTGCTTTAAGCTGCCTCACATTTCCTGAATGAAAGCTTTACTTAATTTTGCTTTTCCACTTAGCAGAGGAGATGGACTGTGAAATGAGCATTTCCTTGGATTCAAGAATTGGATTTCTTATCATTTAAATGCAAAACAGATGGTTCTTCTAGGAACTTCTAGTTCTTCTGTTTTTATTTAATCTAATTATTAAAACTTATCCAAAGTGTTCTTTTTGTCATCAAAAGTATGTTTGTGAGTGTCCAATTGTTGAAATGACCTCCTGAGACTTGAAAAATGGTTAAGTGTGTAAACAGGCAACCTCATCATGTTAAACAAAGCATGTCTTGTGTGATCAAAGTTTTTCCACAATATGGCGTCTGTTCCCTGTCATTAGCTGCCCAACAGATAACACTGTTAATATAGTCTGTTTAGCCCAGAAGGACTGAATCTACTGTGCGTATGTGCTCTTTTGACCAAATATGCACTTTATTAATGTCCCGCTTGTTAGTGATATGGAGCTACTAGATTTTTTTTAAATTGCACATTAGAAGTCAATTCAATGGAATTTTAAAGACTTGTGTGTCAAATGTGCATTTACTGTGCAGTGCTTAAAAACATAATGGCATTATAAAATAATTAAATACAAAATAAATAGATTCAAATATACATTGCTGCAATATAATGTATGTAATATTGGAATGCACTTTAGGATCTTTGCTAAAGTCACACACTAAGATCACAGTGTCTGATGTTTGGGTCAGTGAGCATTTGACTTATTTAACATGCTGAACGCTGCTGGACAGAGCATGTTCAATACTATTGAGCAAACTCTTCAATACAATATTGACAACAAAAGAGGATTCTTACCCTATAATCTGTCTAATGTAATCTAGAATAAAATTACTTTATCACACTACAGAGATTTTAATGCACCACTGCTGTGTAATTTGTAATTTTTTATTGATTATTTCAATAGCCCTGAGAGCTTAATGTGCTGCAATTTAAGAAAACATAAGCAATTACAAAAACACCAGCAAATTAAGGAAAGATCTTCATTGGTTTGACAGCACATGTATTGCAAATCCTCACAACGCAAACAAATTAAGAAAATGCGCTGCATTTTTTCACAACACTTTTAAATAGCACAGAACACAGTGGACTTTTTCAGGAGGACCCTAAAACGTGACAGACCTGGCTATTTAGAATATGGTTATTTAGGCTAATAAAATACAAAGAAAAGGGAATTAACATGTTAAAATAAACAAACAAACAAACAAAAAAAAAAAACTCACCTATCAAAGATCACTTAAAACTTCACTGAGCACTAGTGACGGCACAATAAACATTTCGCTTTAGCGTCTGTCACATTTTAGGGTCCCCTTGAAGCATTTCCATTGTGTTCTGGTCTATTTGTAAGTGTTATGAAAAATACAGGCGTTTTCATAATTGTTTGCGTAGTTGAAAAATCTTAATTCTTAATTTGCTGGTGTTTTTTTGTAATTGCATGTGTTTTCTTAAAATGCAGCATATTAAGCTCTCTCGACCACTGTACAGTCTCAGAAAAAATAGTACAATGTTATATCAAAGAAGGTACAAAACCTTGTAACTGGGGAAGTACCTTTTTATGGGACAGAATTGTATCTTAAGACAAAGAAACAAATTTGTACCATTGCAGCTTGTACCTTTTTAAGGACATTTGTACCATGGGAAACCAAAACGTACCTTTGCTTTTTAAAACCTGCAGATATAATATTATACCTTCATCAAAGGTACAAATCTGATCCATAAAGGTCAAAAATGCTTACCAAACATTTATTTAAAAGGCCTTAAATGTTTAGTTTACAATACGCACTGTATAGTTTTGTTTTACCAGTTGTTTTGAATTTTTGTATTATAAAACTTAATTATTAATTTTCATGAGTTTCTTTAAGCATATGCTTTTAAATGATTATTCATGTTTTAATATGGAAATTATTCATAAATCACTTTGCCTTTCCAGTAATATTTATTTTTATAGATATTGTAATAAAGGAGTTGTTCAACACTTTTGTACCTTTTATATGGGAACAATTGTGAAAAGCTTCATTTCAGTTGAACCATAAAAGGTACAGAACAGTAACATAAGAGGTCTTTTCTATACCATATATGGTACAAATTTCACAAAGGTACCAAACTGTTCCTCAAGAAACATTATTTGTACCACTGTGTACCTTTTTTTCTGAGAGTGTAGATTATAAACTACCACAAATTATTTGCATTTGAAATTTCTGCACACAAATTAACACTAAATCACAATTATTACATCAGGTTCACACTATGCAGACCAAATGTTGGCAAAATATGATCCACCTGCTATGAAATTCTAATTTGCGTGAAATATCTGTAAATATTGCATCTGTAAATACTGTAAAAGTTCCTGTTACTTCTTCATTTAAGTGCCAAGAAATGTAACACTGTGTAAATACAGTACCCTTACTATATGCAGTTGAAGTCAGAATTATTAGTCCCCCTGAATTATCAGCCCCGTTAATTTTTTTCCTCAATTTCTGTTGAACAGAGAGATTTTTTCTGCATATTTCTAAACATAATAGTTTTAATAACTCATTTCTAATAACTGATTTATTTTATCTTTGCCATGATGACAGTAAATAATATTTGACTAGATATTTTTCAAGATACTTCTATACAACTTAGTGACATTTAAAAGCTTAACTAGGTTAATTAGGTTAACTAAGCAGATTAGGGTAATTTGTCAAGTTATTGCATAATGATGGTTTGTTCTGTAGACTAGATCTGTAGATCAAAAAATAGCCTAAAGGGGCTAATAATTTTGACACTAAAATGGTTATTAAAAATAATTAAAAACTGCTTTTATTTAGGCTGAAATAAAACAAATAAGACTTTCTCCTGAAGAAAAAATATTATCAGACATACTGTGAAAATTTCCTTGCTCTGTTAAACATCATTTGGAAAATATTTAAAAAAAAAAAAGAAAAAAAAGGAGGCGTTAATAATTCTGACTTCAACTGTACATACAACATCACATTCACATTTGTTACAGTATTTGCGCAGTTTAGACAGTACTGCACTTTTGTAATGTGATTTTGTTCACTACTGTTCACACGATATACTAATTCACACTATTAACTATTAAACCATTAACTAAACCATTAACTAACACGTTTTTTCTCAATAAACTACTAATTAGCTAATTGTGCTAATGAACAGTTAATATCTTAATAATAGGTCGATAATAAATCAGTAGTCAATGGTGTGAGTTGTTACTTAAACTAAAGTGTTGCCATGATTTCAGACCTGGTTTAAAAATCTCTTAATATATAATTACATTGCAAAGAAGCGATTCATTGATTTACTTAATATAAAAATGAATAACTTGTTGCCTTACAATTTTTAAATACAGTAAATGAACTGTATACCATAATTATACAAATGAAGTCAATTTAATAGTCAACGAGTTTACTATTCTCAGTTTTTTAAGTAACGTCAATTTATCGCTTTCAAGGTGACAAGTTTACTCTCTTTTTAGGTAAAGTAACTAATCGCTTTTACAGAGTATGTATAACATTTACACAAAACGCATAGAGATCTCTTATAGTGCCTTATGGTTTTCTGTGAAGAATGGTGGATGTTTTTGTGTGAGTAAACCCACTCTACAGTGTTCTCTACACAAAATGGTGTTCTCCATTATAGCGTTGAGTGCAGTCCATCAGAGTGAATGACACCTGTGACATTTCCAGTATCTAAAATTTATTTTTTTCTACTTTTCTCCTTCCCCAACCTCTCTCGCTCTCTCAGGGCATGAAGCCAGACAGTTTCTACAAAGTTAAAGTCCCCGAGCTGAAAGAGATCATTGAGGGATGCATCCGGATGAACAAAGACGAAAGGTAACTATAATGTCTACAAGGTCATTCAACAAACAGGAAAATCTTTAACCAAAGGAGCACAAAGGCATGTATGCGTGGCAACAGCCGTCATAATGTTTTAACACCTGCCAGACGGGTTTTTTACTGTGTGCACATTAAAACAACAATACACAGATTCTTGTCTTTTCAACAATAGCATGCAGACTCCTCAGAGAGCCCTGCACTGTTAACCCAGCTGCACTAGTTGATATTTCTGTTCCGCCCTGCATTGATCAGTTGACACATGGTTATAGGATCAACAGTGTCACAGACACATACACTTTTTCCCCTGGGTTGTTTATCATGCGCCCTGTGGAGTCAGAGGGCTTTGGGTCAGCAGTTAAAAGGAGATTTGGTTTGGGTTGCAATACTAACACATTCCAGCCCTCTACTAATTTCACTAGCACATACTGTATCATGTAAAATCAAAATACATATATTAATTAGTTCATTATAGTAATCATTCATATTATTTTGTACAATGGGCTTTATGTACAGCTAGTGCTTTTCAGTCGATAAACTTCCAGTGAAAGATTAATATCTGTTTTCAATTTCATTAGGTTCCTTTCACAGCGTTGATGTTGTAATGTAGTTAAAATACAATAAGTTAAATAGACATAAGCATTCATTTAGTTGTTCAAGCGTAAAACGAGATGAAAGACTAAGTAAAAGCTAGTGTTTTTGGGAACCACAGGCTAGCGCAAAAAACTCCATTGGAGTAAAATAAATGTTCATATTTTAAAGACATGGCGGGGAAAAATGGAATTTAATGCAGTGCGTCTTGTCCGGTCTGAGACCAACTTTATATCATATATCTATCAGGCAGAGCACTGATTTTAAAGAAATAAGACCTTAAAAGTGACTTTTAGCTGACTTTAAAATAAAAAGTTCATGTGCAAATAACCCTATTGTCACATTTAGCACACTTAAACAATAGCTAACACTTAACAATAAGGTTTTTAACAATTAGTTGAGTGTTCCCCCAGTCCATGTGCCTCACAGTCTGCATGTTTTGCATGTCTCACTTATGTAAGACAGCTGACTAAAGCCATGCTCACACTGTGAGATTTCAGCAACGATTTTGTCATCTATGATAAATTAGGAAATCCTAAAACATTGCTGAAATCCTAGGCTAAAATTAGTTTGACATGTTCACAGAAAGTCGCTTAATGCCAGTTGTGATCAGATTTTTCCTCCGATGAAGTTCTGGCAATGTCAGAAGATTTCAGATGCTTTCCTGCAGTGTTACAATAGCTGTGATGAGTATCAATCCATGAACCAATAGACCATTTCAATGTGGTCATGTCTTTGGCCCATGAACATTTCCTGCTTGTTATCAAACTATTTCATTATGAGACGTCGGAGTGGACAAAAGTCAAGCGAATGAACATTCGTGCTCTCTCGCAGTGTGCATACTCGGTCTCTGTCACGTGCACATTTGCTCTCTCTCTCTGCGTTTGCTTGACTTTTATCCACTCTGGCGCCTCATATTTCATAACTGTAAAAAGAGACGATTCAATCATAACTCAATGTTAAAACAGCTATTATAACATTATTTATCAATATGTGACTCTTTTTGGATTCTCAGAAGCTATAAAAATGAAAAATGTAAAACAGGAAAAACGTTGGGACCATTGTTTGTTTACATCCCTCAAAATGATCTGTAGGGGTGCAGAATCTGATGACGCAATCGATGTGATTGCCGTTTAGTCTGACATTATGACAGCTGAGATCTTACAGTGTTACATGGGAGCCATGTTCGTGCAGTCTGACATATCATTTAGATTATAAAGAATCGCACAGTGTGAGCCGGCCTTTAGATAACCATTTTTTTGAATGAGCTCCATGTTCTGATAGACAGGTCCCTGAACAGTGTTCATTGCTTTATACTCCCTTCTCCTTCATTGGTCTCTACCTGAGCATAAGAAATGTTTGTTTCACTTCAGAACATTCATTCATGGATATGCACAATGGCATTGTATGCTGTGTCTTCTTACTAGAGAAGTGTGACCTAATATAACTCCATAAATAAATACAATATAAATTCACATCTCGCATTAAAATATAATTTGAATGAAGGATAATGCTCCCTTCTAACTAAAATCATGGATTAGGCTCATCACTTTGCATGTAATCACACTCCTCTAAGTGGAGCCTCAATTATTAGCAAAACCAAAAGGACATCACACACTGAGTTTATTATCTTCAAAACCTGACATTAATATAGAATATCTCTTTTTATTTTTCCCTTGTGTCCCTGTTCTTCTTAAGTACCTCAATTCAAAGCCATTGATTTAACTTTTTTCATTGATTAAGTGAACTTTTACACGTATTGTTTTTTAACTGCCTGCTAATCCTCAGCATGTTTACCATAAAACATTTATTTAGGAGAAAATAAATGCTGTTGAAATTTTAAGAGGAGTCTGAGACTTTGGTAATCTGGTATTTCTGATGTTTTCGTGTTGGCTATGATAAGTTCTGAATGGCTGGTAACCTTAAATGTTTAATAGCTAAACTGGCCAGTGTGTGAAAAGTTCATTTCAAACCCTATAGTTATCATTCTTATCCCCGTTGGCGGCTCTCTAGATAATGATGATTTATATATCTGCAGATACGTCACTAAATTTAAGTTTCTTTTAGCAACCAACCTGTTCTCCCCCTGAAGCACTCAATCCTTTTGTTCTACTCAAAATATCCTTAGAAGGGTGTAATTAATTCAGCATAACACATTTCTGACTGCAAAATGATCCATTTAATGTCACCTGGCCATTATGTGAAGCTCTTGGTCAATAGCCACTCGTAATGACTCACTCCATCCAGCAGCAGGGTTTTTCTTATGATTAATAGTGTTGATTTAATTAACTCCAGTTGATGAGTGGATGAATGGTATTACTCTCATTCACATACTCAAGTCCTCAAAGTGCTTGCCTATCTGCCTATTTGCTTATATCCTAGAGCAGGGGTGCCCAAACTTAGTCCTGGGGTGGGGGGGGGGGTTGTTTTGCTCTGACCCTAATTAGTCACACCTGAATCAGCTAATCCAGCTTATACAAGTCATACTACAAGCTTTCAGGCAGGTTTGTTTAGCCAAGTTAGAGCTAAACTCCAGGACCGAGTTTGGGATCCCCTGTTCTAGAGTTTAAATTAACAGGGAGGGAGATCATTTTTAAAACAACAAGAGAGTTTTGGTTTTCTACATCTTAGAATTGTCACCTTATTTTATTTAGGTACACCATCCAGGACCTGTTAGAGCACACCTTCTTCCAAGAGAATAATGGGGTCCATGTCGAACTGGCTGAGGAAGATGACATGGTGAAGTCTGGCCTTAAGTTATGGCTTCGAATGGACGACACCAAGAAGCTTCATGGCAAATACAAGGACAACAATGCCATTGAGTTCCTGTTTGAACTCTACAAGGACGTCCCAGAGGAGGTGGCTCAGGAGATGGTGAGGTCCCAAATATCCGCTAATCATTCAGCTCCCAAACAAATGAGCAAAAATAATGCCCAATCCATGTGCTGCAGGTTGTTCTTGGCTTCGTCTGCGAGGCCGACTATAAGCTTGTGGCCAAAGCCATTCGAGACCGCGTCACCACCATCAAGCGCCAACGAGAGAAGCTTCGCCGACATGTTGAAGGAGAGCTGATAAGACGTCAAGAGGAGGTGATTGAGGAGGAACCAGAACCAAGTGTTGAAACTGACTCTTTGGTTTCCAGCGCACCTGCTCTTAGACCTCCAGTAGAGACGCCTGTATCTGCCCCTACTCAAGCTCCGCCCACAGTCACAGTGTCAGGCCCCACCCCCCTGCCTGCAAATGAATCTCTGGACTCTGGCTTCAATGCTAGCTTTGCCACTGAACCTGAGGAACCAGCAGATGCAGACCAACGGCAGCATTTTAACATACGCCATGCCAGCTACTCATCAGCAACATGTGAGTTTTTGTACTCTTTTTCATATACAAGTCAGCCCCCACATCATTTTCAACATTTTTTCAACATCACAATGTATTCCTGGTCTTGAATAACTAGAATTTGAGATTATTGGCAGAAGGTCTGGACTCCATTGCAGGTTTTATTGGTCAAGGACTGGCAAAAGGAAGCCAGACCAATGTGTAAAACAACACACCTGAACGAAACCCAAACTCTCATGCTTATATGAGCAAATAATCAGCAGTGTTGCCACGATCTTACTTAAATATCCTTGTGACAACATTCTTGTTTACAATACATAATTCTGGCTTAACCTGACTTGATTCTAAATAGAGGAAAATTATTGGTTAATAAGGATGTAGAACAATCTCTGGCTGTAAGGTCAAACTTGATATTAACTGTAACCTTATCCTCAAAGCTGACTGGCTGATTGGATTGTTGTTGCAAATTAACAAATTTGTTGAGCCACATGTGGCTGCCGTCGCATCATCCAAGTGGATGATTGTGAAGCAATTTGGGTGTATGGCCATTCCTGATATATGCGCTATATATAAACAAATTGCAATCCATAAGTAACCACACCTTCAGACATGTTGTTCATGACCTTTTCCCAATGTAATTTACTCATTATTGGATAAACAGTTGCCACACTGCATGTCAGCATACATTTATTACTGGACCATTTGCATGTACAGAATGTTTACTAACTTACATGCCAATTTAGAAAAGGTAAATTGCATTTTAAACAATGTCTGCGTATGTAAGTCTAAGGCTGTAAATTAGACTGGAATGATCTGAAACAGCATTTGACCTCCTTGGTTGTTTATCAACAGATTCCGTTTCGTACTGTATCTGTTTATATGGTCGGTGAGGTTTTTAAAAACATTAAATTAGGCTATTGTAAAATGTAGTTATATTGCATTGTGTTATAAAATTAAATATCGTAAGATGTTATTAAAGAAATTCATACTTCTATTCTGCATGATGCATTCAATCTAACGGTAAAGATATAATACACATTAACAAACAATTTCTTCTTGTTTGGCTGAATTCTGGTTATGGCAGCTGACTGTGAGACTGATGGTTATCTCAGCTCCTCTGGCCTTCAGGAGCCTTCAGAAGCTCGAGCTCCATTAGCAAACCAACCCTCCACAGCTCCACCACTAACCTGTGTGGCACCTCGTGTGGAAACTCCACCTGTTGAGGCTCCTCCTACTGAAGTCCCTCCCACTCCAGCAGTCCCAGCACTCCGCTTCCCCTCGGTAGGTTACCAGCGGATGCTTAAAATCATGGAATAATTAAAAGATAGGAGTCAGTGGCAATTTTGATAACACTTTACCGGCCTGTAGCCAGCCTATTAAAAGGGGTGGTTCTTTTTTCTCAAAAAGTGGACCTATTTGCTGTTATTCGAGGTTCAAATACTGCGTTTTAGTGACGTTTTAAGCAATAATTTGTGCTGAATTAGCTTGTCTGATGGTTATCATTACCACTCTTTTTGATGCAACAAAAACACTTGCTACATTTTTGTCAAAGTTCTTGCCATACTATGTTTACAAAATGTATGTTTATTTACAAATGTACATTTAAACTGTACGCCATTACAGTTTTATATGTAATGCAATGAGATTAAATTTTTAAAAATATAAATAAATACTTAATTTTAAATGCTAATTTATTATCATCCATTATAAAAAAACAAACAAAAAAAAATTGGGAATCTGTTAAAACTTGTTTTAAATTAAAAACTGTAGCCTATAGGCAAATAACAAACTGGCCAGCTCATTTCCTCAGTCAGAATTTGTCCATTTAATTAATAAAAGCCTTCTTTTATTGTTTGTTTTTATGGTTATGCTTCTTAAAGCCCTTTTTTATTGGTTATTTTCACAATTTATGATGGCATACTCTCAAAAATGGGACAAATGAGCTCATATAGAGGCCTAAATCTGGACTTTGTCTTTCAAACCACCCCAACCCCCCTGGCTATGGGCCTGCCTTGGTTTATGTATCAATTCACCCTATTAACCACTGGCTTTACCTGTCTATTATTAAGATATTAACTGTTTAGTAGTTTAGTATAAACCTGTTCTACATTGTTGATAATAGCCAATACTCAACTACTACCTTACTAACTATTAATAACATTCATAAACAGTTAATTGGTAGTTTAATGAGCTAAGAATTAAATAATACTCTTATTTAATCAGCTGTTTTAGGAGTTTGAATTGTACATTACAATAGTGTAATCATACTTTTTATTTTTTATAAAAAATATGTCCTTTGTTTGATTAAAAGTGACAGTACATACACGTATAGTGCTATGAAAGGCTTTTATTTCCAAAGAACGCTTTTCATTTTAGCGTTCTGATCATTCTGAAGATTAAAAAAAAAATTCAGCAGAAATAACATTTTCTAAGTAATTGCTGCTGAAAATGTAGCTTTGAAACTGCATGAATAAAATATTTACAAAGTTATAATATGCAGAAATGTTATAAATATTTAGAATACTGTTCCTTTATTTATACTGAAGGATTATAATCTTTTAAATATGTATTTAAATAACAAAAATTCAAAGTCAAATAAAAAAAAAAATTCATAATCTTTGTGACTGATTAAAAAAAAGAGACTATAATGCATCAGCAATCTAGAAATGTCCTAAATATGTTTAAATGGTTAAAATCAAATGTTTGTTTGAATGAGGTTTACCTCATCTGAGTTATGTTTTTCTTTGACATTGCTCCTCCAACAGAGTATTGCTGTGTTCCAAAACACAGAGAAGGCGCAGTCAGGAAGTGCCAGTGGTTTTTCCTCTCCTGTTGACAGGTGAGTTGAGTTCTGATGAACTGTGTTTACTTCTCCCTATGCACTAAACTGATGATATCTGTTCAAATTGGTCCACCTCAAACGCTCTGCACATTTTATGAAAAGCTACTATGGGAGCAATATATTTAAAATAGCTATTTATAACAGGCAGTGTAGAATTAAAGCGATAGTTCACCCAAAAATGGAAATTTACTCACTTTTTACTCGGCCACAAGTGGTTAAAACCTTTGAGTTTTTTTCTACTGTTGAACACAAAGGAAGATATTTTGAAGACAGCTATAAACCTGTTACAATCAACACCTGTAATAGGAAAAACAAATAGTACTGTATGGTAGTCAATGGTTACAGGTTGCCAGCTTTCTTCAAAATATCTTATTTGTTTTTAGGAGAAGTTTCACAAACTAATTTCGAAAGGAGCACGTGATAGGATTGACTACAGCTGATCCCTATCACTAATCACCAACTAACCAATCGGATCATTCTAAATTTAATATAAATATCCAGCCAAAACTTGATATTTCGTTTTGGACCATACATCCCTTCTCCCTCCTTCTCTATTCTAAATTCGGGTGACACGGTGGCTCAGCGGCTAGCACTGTTGCCCCACAGCAAGGGGGTTGTTGGTTCAAACACTAGCCGAGCCATTCGACACTCTCTGTGCAGAGTTTGCATGTTCTCCCCGTGATCGCGTGGGTTGTGGGATTAAATGATGACAGAATTTTAATTGTGAATTATCATTTTATGAAGTGTTTATTATGTATTTATTTATACAGTACATATGATGTACAAGATATTTAATTCAATGCCCTGATATACTCGCATCAAAGTTCGCATCTTTTTGTTTTTTGCTTAGAAGTAAAATATTTGAAGTATCTTTGCTGGGTTATCCAGACGCTATCCACACAAACCCTGAGATGAAAGTTTAGATGAACAAATAGCTGCTGCTCTCTTTTCTACCAATAACAAATTAAACACAAGAAAAGGACAGCGTTGAAGGGGCCAATCACACCGAATGCACTTTTCCATTCTAAAAATTTGTTGAGAAGAAAAAAAAAGAAGTGCGATGCGCTTTTTATGTCACTAGACAACAACTGAATCAGCTGTGCATTGTGCAAGAGTGTTGATATTGTTATAAATTTAATATTTAATAATATTTCGATATTCAAGATTTGTGAAGCCATACAGCTCCGGATAACTCAAAACAGCAACCACTAGTCTCTCCTCTATCTTTAAAAGTCTCAGTAGTCGTCTTGACAAAACAAACACTGATGTCACCTCAAAGGAAACCCAGCCTCTGCTTTCATTTGATTGGAGAATGAAGAAGATATGACTGGCGTAGTGTGCTTTTTCTGCCCAGAATTAACTTTTTTTTTTCAACAGCAGGTGCACAGCACACAACAACAAAAACGCGGCCGTTAGTAAATCATTCAAAAAACACACCTCTCAACGTAAAATGCATCTTCGGTATGATCGGCCCCTAAGAAAACAGCAGTAAAGAAAGTATTTGTTGTGATCATTATGATGTGGATATTTTTGCATAAGCAATGCACTTCACCTGCATCAGGTGACAGACTAGGGGATTAATATTAGACTGCTACGATAGTTTAATTGCTAAATATATGTGACACTAGATATTTCATAATGAGACCGTAGTCTAAAATTATTTTTCTTGTATTTTGCATTTGCGTTACTGTACTGAATGAGAGAACAGAATTATTTTCCCAGGAAAACCTCTCCAGAATCTTATTATTATTATTTTAGTTGCAATCTCTTACACTGGCATTAAAAAAGCAGTTAATGCATGAACATTTCTTCATATACAGTAGCGTCTCTAAATAAAACTTCCTTCTGTGTGTGTGAGTGTAAATGTAGTTGTGGCTTTTTTTTTGATGTCAAGTCAATGTGGATCTGCTCCCAGCTGTGAGAGCTGTAATCTTACTCACCAATCCACCAACACTGAGCCACGTGTACCTTTAATATCTGTAGTGCTCCAGTGGACAGCAGTTCCTGTCTTTGTGTGACTCATGCACACACACACACACCATGCTTAGCCTAGAGGTTAGTCCATTAATGGTAATGATTGAGCTCAGGGGAGCAATTTACTCTGAAGTCCATTTCTGAAGGTAGCCAAGCAAAGGTAGCATATGGTCAAATGAGTACACAAGCTCTATTATACTCAATTAGCCCAACGTGAATTAAAAGATCTATCGTAAAATTACTCGGTCTTTATGCTGTAATGGTTAAATGTACAAGAAATGTTTTCCATTAAGTCCAGTTCTGTGAAATTCAGGATGTCGGAACGTCACCTTGTGTTTTATGTCCTTCCTCTCGGAACAGCTACGCTTCTGATGTCACCTCGGGTTTGAGTGACGGAAACGAGGGCCTTTCGGAGAGGGCCGGGAAAGGTCAGAGCAAACGCACAGGAACCAAGCTGCTCAGGAAGAGGGCTCGCTCACGGCTACGCATCACTGGGGTGACTCATCAGTCAATTTTTTATTCTTAATTAACACAACTGCTAATGTTCCTTATATAAAGCGTCAAACTCCAAAAATAAATAGCTAATTTTAAAATCAGTGTTGCTGACTATTTTCAATGAAAGGACACTAAGCTCTGCTCGAAAAGTTGCTAAATGTCGCTAAATACATTTTGCTGCAATTTGCATATTAATGATGTCATTACGTCCAGCAGTTTCTGGTTGTTTAACAGCCTATGGTTAATAAAGGTGTATTTATATTTACACTAAATTTAATTAAAAGCATTTTCGAATACATTAGATGTGTAGTGAATTTGTAGAAATCTCAGACATAATAAACTCAGAAGTTCTGAAACTGGTGTCACTAAAATCTCTGTGATTGTGTACAAGAAAAAGTAAACAATCAAGTTAAATCTAAAACAAAGGAGAAGCAGATCGTTTGATTGTACCAGGGAAATACCTCACATTCGCGGTGCTAAAATATTTGCCGTCAGTATGCAGAGGAATGATCTGATCAGGTGGACTGGGCCACCTGTGAGCGCTCTGAGGTGAGGGAGGGTCTGACGGAATCACATGTGGCTCATTGAGAAGAGTAGGAACGGTACAGTACGGACACACGAGAGTCTGTAAAAATCACCAGAAAAAGTCGCTGGATTTTTCGCTAGTGGCTTTTTTGAAAATTTGTCGCAAGGAGTCTGAAAAGTCGCTAAATATATAGCGTTTGCAACACTGTCTAAAATCCATGTAAACCGAAAGTATGTACTTCCAACTGAAATGGAATATTAAGCAAGCGGCGGAGCTTTCTTTTGAGCATCATTCCCTTATAGCAAACTAACAGCAAGAGGGGTGTGGTTAAGAATATTGTGGCTCGTCAAACTGATGTCATCAGAATAGGACAGCTGCTCCAAATGAGGAACCAAATAGTCAGGGTTTGATTGAAGATTACTAAAACAAAATAAGAATTTTGTTAGTTACGTTGCAATGATTAATTATTTACCTAAAGAATAAGAATATGAAGAATTTCACACAGATTTTAAAGGGTTGGTTATAGCTCGAGTGTGTTAATAGGATGCATTGTATCATGTGCTCATGCTTTGTTTGTATTTTTAATTAATTAATTGTTTTCATACAATTTTACCTCTGTTCTGCGCTAATATTACCATTCTCCTAAAAACGGTCAGTCGTTTATTTATTTGTTTAAATAAGCCCATCCCCTACATAAATACAATGCGCTTTGATTGAATAGCTACCCCATTGTGCTCTGATTGGTCAACCACATAAAGTACATACAGTAGGAGGAAACAACACACCTGGAAGCAGGGGTTATGTAAATTTAGGGTTTATAATGTAACCAACTCAGGAAAAAGATCATTGTAGTTCTTAAAAGTATTATGTCAAACTCGTTAAACTGTGATCATTGTGATTGTATATTGTTTATGCTAAAGGTGAAATCAAGATCATATAATAATTGCATCTTAATAATACTCTCACATATAAATGCTTTTTCATCCCTTTCTACATGCGTGTTTTTTCATGCAGCTGTCAGATAAAGTGGACCGGGTTGTGGAGTGTCAACTGCAGACCCATAACAGCAAAATGGTGACATTTAAATTTGATCTGGACGGAGACAACCCAGAAGATATTGCCACAGTCATGGTGAGCTAATTATTTTAAATTTAAAATAAATATGAACCACAAATGGGCAACACGGTGGCTCAATGGTTAGCAAGAAAGTCACTGGTTCGAGTCTCGGCTGGGTCAGTTTTAATTTCTGTGTGTAGTTTGCATGTTTTCCCCCTTGTTCATGTGAGTTTCCTCTGCGTTTCCCCCACAATTCAAAGACATGCATTATAGGTGAATTTAATGAACTAAATTGGCCGTAGTGTATGAGTGTGAATGAGTGTGTATGGATGTTTTCCAGTTCTGGGTTGCAGCTGGAAGGGCATCCACTGCATAAAACATTCATTCATTTATTAATTATCCTTTTGGCTTAGTTCCTTCATCAATCCAGAGTCGCCACAGCGGAATGAACTGCCAACTTATCCAGCACGATTTACACAGCGCATACCCTTCCAGCTGCAACCCATCTCTGGGAAACATCCATACACACTCATTCACACTCACACACTATGGACAATTTAGTCTACCAAATTCACCTGTACCGCATGTCTTTGGACTGTGAGGGAAACCGGAGCACCTGGAGGAAACCCAGGCGAACGTGGAGAGAACATGCAAACTCCCCAAAGAAACGCCAACTGACCCAGCCGAGGCTCGAACCAGCGACCTTCTTGCAGTGAGGCGACAGCCCTACCTACTGCGCCACTGCATCGCTTGCATAAAACATTTGCTGGATATTATGATAGGACGAAGCTGAAGCAAAATAAATGAATGAATAAACCACAAATTAGCATATTTATAAATCACAGATAGACATAAAAAGGGAAGGGGAAACCAGTCTGAAAACAATATAGTACTGGTGAGCTCGCAACAATCTCAAAATAACATAAAATAAATAAAAAAATAAAATGTATTTTTTTGCAATAAATGATTTATTTTGTCTAATTATTTACTGTAGTGGCAAGCAGCCAAACACAACCATGGCATATGTACATATCATATAGTTTATAATTTCTCATTAAAAAATTGCAAATAATTGGTCAAAATGTAATAAATTGTAAGTACTTTTATAATTTTATCCACCTTATGCATCAATGTGCCAGCAAGTTGTTTTCTATGAATGTACAAGAATTTGTATTCATTAGCAGCTGCAGGGAAATGACGAGAACATTTTAAAAATGGGCTAAATGCAACATAATGAGCTATTTTGTACAGCTAGACTTAACTTAAAGGGAATAACCTCTAAAGCCAGACACATTCAGCTTTCAAACAAAAAAAAATACAAATATATATATATATATATTAAAAATAATGGATTATATAAATAGATATTGCAACTGTCTCTACTACTACTCCACTGAATGTTTGTAAGTTATGGAGGTCAAAGTGAACACAGGGACACAGATAAGGCGTCTTCTTGTGAGAACTACATGTTATCGTGAAAAGTGTTGATGTCTCAGCTTCTGTGTTTGCACTGCAACCTCAGACACACGGTGGAAAATCTACACATTTCTCTCATCCAAAACATTTAGCCTCTTACTTACGAGTGGAAAACCAGTTCTTATGTGATCATTGTGACCTGTCAGCTATTTAAGACATATTTTTAGCCTACAAGAAAGGAAGAACTGGTTTGTTACTTGAAACTAGTTTGAAATGTTTCTTTGCAAATTGTTAGTTAGAGCTAAAATCTGAAGAATATGTATTTTTGGCCTCCTTCTGCGTATATGTGTGTGTGTGTGTGTGTGTGTGTGTGTGTGTGTGTGTGTGTGTGTGTGTGTGTGTGTGTGTGTGTGTGTGTGTTTATTTATTATTATTATTATTATTATTATTATTATTATTATTATTATTATTATTATTATTATTATTATTATTTTGATTGCACGTGTTGTGACATGTTTTTGAAGCAAGACACTTCAGGTAAATAATGTAAATAAACATGGTCACCTGGATGATTGATCACACTACGAATTGCAAAAACATTTTAAATGTTTTATTTGCAAATGAATTGAGGCATTGCTTTATTAAATATGCAATAACTTGGATATTTAGCTCATATATATGGACATTTAAATATGGACATTGAATGAAGCCAAGTTTAAAAATATAAATTCAAAAAGGCGGCAATACCAAAGCTCCAAAAATGCCAATTTATTAAATCAAAAAGGCTGATACAAGGCATGTAACGTTTTGAGCACACTTCACACAGCTCAGTATGTTGCTCTTTTTCTATATACACTTCCGGATCACATGATCTCACACATTATCTCACAGCAAAAATAGAAAAATACATATTTATAAATTATGCAACAAATCCTACATAACATAACAGAATATAACTAAGAAATATAACAAAATATAGCCAAAACAACTTTACCTAAACAACTAGTTTAAAAGAAAAGGACGAATATTAACATCCTCATTTAAACCTCTTGGAGTCAATGTATCTAGAGTGAAAATCCATAACGCTTCACATTGTAACAGTAATTAATTAAGATCTCCCCCTGACGTGGACACTTAACAACTTCAATCCCTGTATATTGTAAAGTGGAGACAGAATGTCTCATACTTAATAAATGCTGCGCAAGCGGACTTCTAGGATCATGATGTCGATTAGCGCATCATTGTTCAGAAATACGCATTTTTAAAGGCCTACGCTCGTCGTACCGACACAACATTAACCATACGGGCACCGCAACATATAGATTACGTTAGCTGTCTTGCACGAAATAGTGCCTCGCATTGTAAACTTTTTCGCTGTATGGGGATGTGTAAAAGTTGACATTTTGTATATATATGAAGTCGCATTGTAAACAATTCTCACATTTAAAATTACCATGTGGTTTATTATGTAAAACTATGGAGCAGCTCTTACCAACAAATAACGAATATTAGATGTTCTTTTGTGTGCTAAACGAGGTGAATTTTCAAAACATTCTTTGAGGGTAGGATCACTTGAAATAATATGCCAGTGTTTTAATAGCTTTTTATTAGTGAAGCCAAGTTTACATTTTGTTAAACTCTTTGGAAAGTTAACAAATTACACAGAGGGGATTTTGAGAAGGTATCTTTATATGATAGAAAAACTTTAAAAAGTGCAGATTAAGATGTTGCATATATTAAATTATGTATAAATGTTCCAATCTTTAAAAAAAAGCTTATTACAAGCCCTTAAATATAGATATGAATAAGAGGTTTTGTGTAATTGAATGTGAGGTTTTGTGTAAGAAATGCCAAACTACTATTAGTACAGCATAGATGAAAAACAAACATAATTTGAGAAAACAGCCTTAAAATGTATTGTAGTTGAAATGTGCATACACAAATTGATAATGTGCATCAAAATAAATGGTCAAAAGTGTATTTCGGATATTATTTTACATGAAAATATAAAGAAAGTGTCTGTATCCAAGACTGAAAGAAGCCAAAATCTCAAAACTGAAATGCACGTTCGCCTTAAGAATCTAAAACCACTTCAACTTTTGCCAATATACTAATTTGAGGCAAAAGCAAACAAACAGAAAATAGATTTATGTAATCTGGGGAGAATGAGTTTTTAATAGCGATGCTGAAAATATTTTTTGTTGGCTGCATACTTTGGCTTCTTTATGCTAGCAGTTGTTTTGATCAGCCTGTCCATAGCCTTGAGGCTGGATTTAGAGGAGTCTTAAGTATAGGCCTGAGTGTTTCTCTCATTATAAGTGCACGGCTTTGTTCATAGTTGCGTATCGCTGCTCTGCATTTTTTCTAGTGTCTTTGAAACAGACCTTTGAGCTCATTAAGAAAGTCTGCATGAGAGACGCCTTAAAATGACATCAACCCAATTAACTTTGCATCCCTTTTAGGTACTTAATGAGTTTATTCTACCTGGGGAGAAGGAGGGATTCATCCACCGCATGAGGGACATCATTCGTCGGGCAGAGGCCCTGATGAGGAGAGAGCCTTTGGAGCCGCTGGGGCCGACAGACGCTGCTCATCTCAATTACCTAAGTGGAGTCGGCTCTCTGTCCGCCTCACAGGTGTGTGTTTGTGTCCACTTTAGCATTTTAGATGACCTTATATTTATTGTACACTGTAAAAAATGCTGGGTGCCACGCAATTCATTTGTTGTCCCAACACAAATCAATTAAGTGGTCACAGACAAACTTATCATTTTTAAATAGTTTGCAAAAGTCACTTTTTTAAGTGTCTTACATATTTACATAAACATAACTTCTATATTTATTTTGTTCAATCAGTTTCAGTTAAATTTTGTGATATTTTGTTTTGTTTACTCTTTTGTTTACTCTAGTTTGTTTCAATATTTCTATAGAATACAGTATTTACATGGTAAAAAGTGTGCCTCATGGGTTTTTATTACTGTAAAAGAGTTATGTAAAATTATATATCATTATTATTCAGTAATTTTACTTTTATGGCAAAAAATAAGTTATTTCCATGGTTTAAAAAGTAAAAATAAATTAAGCTAAACAAAGGAGGCTGAAAAAATGTCATTTTCGACTGAAATTTCAGACGGCACTTCTCAGCCTTTCTGTGTTTTTTTTTTTTGTTTGTTTGTTTTTTTTATTTTTTTTCAGTTTACACATATAGTGAAATTTTTTTTAAGCAAGACACCTCAAGTAAATAATGTAAATAAAGTTATTTCCATATTACCCAGATGATCAATTATTTTAGGATTTTTTTTTACAAACAAACACATTTTTATGTTGTTTAAATATGCAAATGAGGCATTACTTTATTAAATATGGAATCATCCGCATATGTAGTACATAAATAAGGACATTGGACATGACATAATAAATCATTTATTATTTAATATTTTTATTATAAATATTTACATAAGCACACTTGTATAATCTGATTAGTTCTAATTTTCATTATAATTGAGAAACTATGGAATGTTTGCAGTTTTTTGGAATAATATATATTATATATTATTTCTTTATATATCAGTACTATGAATATAGTTTTTGGTGACATTTTACTTTAAGGTGTCCTTGTTACAGTGTAACTATTCATATAACTACTGAGTAATAATAATTAATTGCATGTACTTACTATTTGGTAAGTTGCATGTTATTATGCATAATTAATTGTAATAACTATAGTAAGTAATAATACATAATAATCCGTTTTATTTAATGCCATGTGAAATTCTGTGAGAAGATCTGAGAGTGAAAGTATCCTGTAAATGTGGAAAAGGTCAGTGAGTTACGATGGAGCAAGGTTGTGAAGTGCTTTAAAAGTGAGAAGGAGAATTTTTAAATCAATATGATACTTAACTTAGGGGAAAGTCCAAAGCATGAAGAACTGGTGTAATGAATTGATAAAGTCCTAATAACAGGAGCTACTGAGTTCTAAATCATTTGCGGTGCGTGATGTGTCCCGTTCATGAATTAGAATTTCTGCATTATTAGTTGTGAGAGAAAGATGAAGGCAACTAATATAACGCAGATAAAATTATGCAGTACACATAAAATTATTGATATGTCCTTCTAAAGAAAGTATGTCATCCAAAATAACCCGAACTCCTGACCTGCTGAGAAAGACAAATTACATTGTTATCAATAAGTGAGACAATTAGATTTGGACATACATGTAAATAGATTTAGTGCCAATTTTAAGTTTAATTTTTTTTCTGAGAGGTGGTTTTTAATTTCAGTTAGGCTTCTGGTCAAGAAAGAAGGAGGGAAAGATCTAGAGTGTTTGGAGGACAGGTAGAGCTGGTTTATATCAGTGTTATAAAAGTGAAGTTGACACCTTAAAATAAAGTTTTACTTTACATAAAGTCTTTTTTTAAATGTATATGTGCATGTGCACACATTTAAACATACTTTTTAAACATCTTTTATACATACTTTACTGTTTTTATAATGTTTTAAAATGTATATAATAATTTTATGATTACATTTTATCCTGCAATACCTGCTCGAATTTCTGAAATTTTTCATTTTAAAATAGTTTAAAATTATATACATGTAGTGTATGTATGTACAGTTGAAGTCAGAAATCTTAGCCCCCCTTTGAATTTTTTTTTCTTTTTTAGATATTTCCCAAATGATGTTTAACAGAGCAAGTGAATTTTCACAGTATGTCTGATAATACTTTTCTTCTAATTTGTTTTATTTAGGCTAAAATAAAAGCAGTTTTTAATTTTATAAAAACCATTTTAAGGTCAAAATAATTAGCGCCTTTAAGCTAAATTTTTTTCGATAATTTACAGAACAAACCATTATTATACAGTAACTTGCATAGTTAACCTAATTAACCTAGTTAAGCCTTTAAATGTCACTTTAAGCTGTATAGAAGTGTCTTGAAATATATCTAGTCAAATATTATTTACTGTCATCATGGCAAAGATAAAATAAATCAGTTATTAGAAATGAGTTATTAAAACTATTTTGGGTAGAAATGTGCTGAAAAAAATCTTCTCTTCATTAAACAGAAATTGGTGAATAAATGAACAGGGGTCGAATAATTTAGGGGTGCTAATAATTCTGACTTCAACTGTATGCAGGTGTTTGTATGTATAACAAATTTTCCTTATATAAACAGTTGCAGTTAGATGTTGAATTTGTTTTTCACAGAAGAAGCTTTAATATTTTATCATGATGTAGCAATTGTAGGTACTTTTTTATTTAGCACATTTGATTTACATTGGATGTACTATTAATTCTCTATTAAATATTTTTTCCATATTAATTAAGAAACTATATTGAATATTTGTGCGCCCACACACACATCTTATCAAACACTGCAGCACTGTTATATTAAATGTTACCTTTTTAAAAATAACAAGAATTTCTTCTATTTTTATTTGTTGATCTGTTGAGTGTGTCGAGTTCAGTCTCAGTGGTTCAGAAATCCTATCTTCGGCTGAACAAAGACGCAGTGTGTTCCTTACACTGATTGTAATAAGAGAAGTTGGTCATCAATATTGAACAGTCATTAGTAAGAAAGGTCTCTGGAATAGTGAGATAGTAGACTTATGCATGCTTGTGCGACAATCTCCTTATCTCTTCTCACACATGTTTGTAACTTTATCACTTTTCTTGATGGTGACGTTAATGCCAGTGTGTGTTTTCTGTTTTTCCCCACAGCCCAATCTCTACACACAGGGTCTCGCTCGCACACACTCCTCCTCCTCACTGCCAGGTAAAAAACACATGTGTGTACACAAACATTGATCGTGTAAAGCTTTGTAAAGGTTTATAACCACAAACATATTTCTTAAATTGTATTACAGTAGTAGTATATTTTATATGGCTTAAGGAAAAAGTGCCAGACAGGTGAATAGGGTAAAAATATTAACTAAGAGTCATCACCACACTTCCACAGTTGCTTCATTATATTAAGAATTGAGTACATTTTTTTGTATTACAGGTTGTTTTTTTTGTTTTTTTTTTAAATATGTAAATGAAACATTGTTAATATGCATATCATTTGCATATCAATAAAATGCATATCATTTCTAGGACAAAAACACAAAAAACACTGAATTCTTCAATTTATTGGCATTATAATGTAGTGGGTTTTTACTTGTGCTTTTAAATGATTAATCACAATTAATCATATCCTAAATAAAAAGTTTCATATTCAGAATATATATTTGTGCACACTGTGTATATTTGTGTGTGTGTGTGTGTGTGTGTGTGTATATATGCATGACTATATTGTATAAAATATTTTGTAATATTTTTATATATACAAATTTATTTCTAATTTGTGTTACATATAAACATATTATGTAATGAGGGCCATAATTCATAATATGTATATACAAACTTTGGATGGAATTAATTACAATTAATCGTTTAACAGCACTAGTTTTGGTAACACTTAATTTTGATGGCCCATTTGAGCATTAGTAGACTGTCTGCTTAATATCTGCTGATGCTCCTTCTTTAACAGATATTTAACTGACTTTAAGAAACTTTGCAAGTACATGTCAACTTTCACAAACCCTAACCCCAATCCCAAACCTACCAGTCTATTTATAATCTAATGAAAATTAGTTGGCATGTAGATGCAATGTTACTTAAATTCAACAAATGGACCATCAAAATAAAGTGTGACCCTAATTTTTACAGAAGGGATTTTGAATATCACTATATAATAAGTACATAGAACACTGTGCTTAATAAATTGTTGCATTTAATCAGGCAAGTGATGCATGAACAACAGATATCAATAAAACTGTGGAGTCTGCTGAAGTGGAGATTTATGGCTCAGTGCACTTTTTTTTTTTTGAGAAAATAGCTTAAAAAAAAAAAAAAAAAAAAAAAAATATATATATATATATATATATATATATATATATATATATATATATATATATATATATACATACATATATATATATATATATATATATATATATATATATATATATATATATATATATATATATATATATATATATATATATATATATATATATATATATATATATATATATATATACATATATATTCTAAATGAAATATAATGATGAAAAAAAGATGAAGTGTGACAATAGAAACACTTAAGTGTATTTTAGATGTTTTCTTTACATTACGCACACACAATAAAGGAAAAAGTAAAAATAAATCTCAAAATTTAAAGGTGCATTGAAAAAAAGGTTATTGTAACATGCATATCTTGCCTTAAAGAGTTTAAATAATCTTAATTACAATCTAAGATTAAAATATATAAAATGTCGAATAGAAAATTATAGATATCGTATTATTTGGTTTTAGAAAATGTCCTTTTGCTCAGTTTAAAATTGAGCCTGTTGTATGTGTCCTTCAGATTATGCTGCTGGCAGTATAGGTCCAGTGACTCGGGGTTCCTCACCTACTCTAAGTGCTGACTTTTATGTCGATCCTGATGCCGTTCCACCCGTCCGTCCTCTGCGTTCACAATCCTTCCACACTACAGGTACACTATGATGATACCACACTGATGGTGACCATAAATGATCAAAGAGTTGTCCTGTTGATTATTACTAAAAAAATTCAACATTTATCAACTTCAGTCATAATTTTCAAGATGGCGAGGGTTAAAGAGCCCCTATTATGCATTAAAAAAAGGTCATATTTTGGTTTTGGTGGTCAACAACAGGCTGCTATGCATGCAAGGTCAAAAAACACTTTCATTATTGTATAATATGCATTTATTTTTACCTAATTATCCCATTGACTTCCATATAATTTGTTCAGTGATTGATTTGTTCCCAAACCCCTCCTTAGCGCGATGCTAGTCTGCTAGTCCCAAACGAACTAACTGGGACTTGTCACACCATATGTTGTTGCTCTTTTATTAATTCTATTGCTACTAATGTCCTTATTTTTAAGTCACTATGCATAAAACTGACTCCTAAATCAGGGGTCTCAAACTCAAATTAGTGGGGGGCCATATCAGTGAATGGCAATTCATAGGAGGGCTGCGTTATGTTCCCCTCAACTCTGGCTAGGGGGACACAGGAACGCAACAGAATATTAGTGGAGTTTTGTGTGTGTGTGTGTGTGTGTGTGTGTGTGTGTGTGTGTGTGTGTGTGTGTCAGCAATGAGGTCACATGAGCAACTTCTCAAAGGACTAAACAACAAAGAAAATGCAACTTGAATAAAGATTAACAATATTTATTAAAGCATTAAGGGAGGGTTCCAAAAGAAAAAGGCTTCAAGAGGGGGTTCAAGCCAAAACAACAAACAAACTTTCTCTAACTGAGAGAAAGGGAAAAACTGAATAATCTTTCAAAGAAAAGAAAAGAAAAATGCATCAAAAATACTCTCACTCCCTTACTAACTTGTAAATGGTTACAAAAAGAAAAATGGCACCCCCTCCCTACTAACCCAATCCCAAATTAACAGAAAAAAGAGTGGATAACAAAGTAGTACGAAACAAAAATTAACTTACAATCAAAAAGAGTTTGAGGCAAAAGCTATTTCAGATGATCAACAGCATCAACAGAACTTAAACAAATTAAAGCTCCTAATCAACAAATGATGCTTAAAGAATCAAACTAAATATATATTTATAAAGCCTCACAAAAACAAAGCCTCCACACACACACAAAAACACACTGATCTAGTGGAGAACTGCTGTTTAAATGCCCACTGCTTTTCCCGTCCTCCAATCACGGAGTGGTTCATAAGTGGCAGCAGGTGACAGTCATTAGCTCCTACTAGGGTGTAGCAGAGAAAGAAAAAAGAAAAAAACAACAGAAACAAAAATGTCCTGGGACGTAACAGCTGCTTTAACATTCAAACCCAATAAAAAAGTGGAAACCTGATGTAAGTGATGCACTCAGACATTTTTCCCCAGTATATGCAGTTAAAGCTCTTTTTTTGTTTCGTGTTGTACATCTTGAAGGGTTAGTTTAAATTGCTAAGAAAATACTACAATTTAATAATAGGTATAATATTAATTATTATTACCCTGTCCCAATCATTGCTTAAACAAAAGTTTAACAGATCATGTAAGAACAGCAGAAAGCATATATATATATATATATATATATATATATTCACTTTTACTTTTACATGTTCAATTCAGCCAGCAGTCAAATTTTATTAATGCACATTTTTAATACAAATCTTAATATGAATTTGAGGAAAATCTATTCAATGAGACCATTTGAATTGAATATTAGCAAAATTATCATGTTCACACCACTGTCATAACTTGTAAGCTATGGAGATGTGTTTGTACAGCAAAATACAGCTGGTATAAAACTAGTTAAAATCAAATAACCCTTGAATATTTTCAAAAATAGAGCTTTAGTAAAAATAGAGCACTTAGGCACATATATTTCAATCTTTAAATCAGCCACAGTTTCTGAGAGAAACCGAATGTAACCTGAACATATAGTACAGTACTTAAAATGTCCCGTTGGTGTGGGGACATTTTAGGCTTATTTTAAAGATGTAATTTAGGTAGATGTGATTGTAAACAAACTTAATTTAGATTTTTTTTGTTCTAAAGTAAACTGAACTTTTATTAAGAGTATTTATATATTTATTTATGGATTACACAATTATTTTTTGCAGTATATTAATAATAAATAATGCTTATTCTGTCAGAAAGTGTTTTTGTGCCTGTCATGGTGTGCAGGTTGAATCAAGCCCAATACATAAAAGCATTGTTTTCTATCAAACAATGAGTGTGTAGATTGTGCTTATCTAATATACATTACATTGTTGTTTATAAACAGCCTCGTAATCTATTTTACTCATCTATTTTACTCGTCTAACTAATCTGATTTTTGCTAAATGTTAACAAAGGAAGCTTGGATCATTTACATTTTCATATCACCAGCTTTCACAATCAGATCCAATCATGGTCTTTGCGGGTAATGAGATCTGTGTTCTGTCAGTACAGTCTGGACCCTTTGGGAACATTCAGGGTGCGAAGGGTGTCATAATGAACATTCTCTCTGTCTCTTTCATCCCGTTTCTTTTACTAATGTCATTGTTACTGAGAGCACTTTCCCTATTTCTCTCTGTGCTCACCATTAGCTGCGAAGCTACTGGAGCAAACTCAATATCTTGTGCATCTCAGTCTGCCATTGGCTGTCTAAACGTCCATCACTATGGAAACCAGGCTTTGACGCCAGTGTCATTGTTGACGTGTCTCAGGATTTGCTTTTGACACCTGCTGCTTCAAAATGAACGAGAAGATTTCATTACCTGAGAGAACAAACTACACGTATTGCACAGCCTGCGCACAGTATGAAGGGTCTTTTCTTTTCTCATATGGTGACAAATCATTGTGCCGATATATCTGCACTGAAAGTACAGAACTGGCACAGAGCGTCTGGTGTTAAAGTCAGGAAAACACTTTGTGACTTTATTTTTATGCCATAGTGATGTTTATGGAGCCTTTTTGAAAAGGCAATGGTCACCCCTTTCAGTTTTCATTTCAGTTTCTTTCATACACCCGGCTAGTTTTCTTATGTAGTTCGGTTCATTTAGACTGGTGGGGCAACCTTGGTACTGGAGGGCAACTATCCTAATTTTCAGGTGCGTTTGATTAAGGATGGAGCTGAACAATGGCCTTCCAGAAGCGGTAAAGGAGTGTAGGCCAAAAGTGTCTAAATTAAATTAAATTTGTTCATATTTCTTACCATAACGTAGATGAAGAAATCTTCAAATTTTGGAACTTTACAGCAAGTCAGGCTGACAGAAGAAAAGTGTAGACATCAGGTGTAGTTTTCATTAAATTAAAACTGATTCAGTTCAGTTTAGCATACAATAAATGTCACTGTTGAAGTTCAGTTCAGTTTGATTCAGATCAGTGTAATGCAAATGTCACTGCTGAAGACCGATTCACTGAAGATCAACTCACCGAAGCACAGCTCCATCAGAGCCTGTTCCCATGTGGGCCACTGTCCTGCAGAGTTTAGCAAATCCTATTTAACAAGTGCAGTGGAACAGGTTAGAGATCAAATGTGCAGAAGAGTAGCCCTCTAGGAGCAGGATTGGACACCCCTGGTTTTGACACATAAGATCATGACGTACTGTCTATATTCGGATTTGCACCAGATCAATAGGTGCGAGATGAGGTCAGGAAACTAATCCTTTTTCTCAAGGGCCACTATTTTGCACATTTTAGCTTTTTTCTACTATAGACACACCTGGACAAGATAATCAAGGGCTTACTAGGCATGCTAGAAACTTCCAAAATGTGTTTTGAGCAAGTTGGAGCTGGAGGGAATTGGAGATGCAGGACAGCAAATCATAAGACCAAGTTTGGACATGCATGCCAAAGGTGGAAAGGACTATTGCAGCCAAGGGGCCCAAAAGTTCTAAAATGCACCTTTTGTACTTTAATTTTTTTGAATTATTATTATTCTTATTTTATTCAATCTACTTTTCTACATTTTATCTCAACACAAAATAATAAAAACATGTAAAACTTTTGAAATTATTTGTTTTCTTAAGATGAATTCCCAACTAAACATAATAAATCAATGATGGACTGGTCCATGATTAAAGGTGGGGGACACATTTGCACAGATGTAATGATTACGTTAAAATGAAATTTTTTAGACCCTCACCATACAAAATATGATAGAAAACAATGTTATATAAATGAATATAAATGTTATACTTTTAGGTATTTATTTGGGGGCCCTCAGATTTCCTGGGGCCCTAAGCGGACACTTACCTTGCTTATTGGTTAAATCCGCTCCTGCTAAGCAGTGCTATAATTCATAATGAAAAATGGACTACATCATGCATAAATGCAGCAGTATTTGATTTTGTGCATCTTCATCCTAAAAGTATAAAAAATTTGCATTGCAAGGATGTTGATAGAAGTCTTCATTTAATTTTACTTACAGATTTGATTTCACTACAGAACTACAGTATGTTGCCTTATAAAAACCAACCAAACTAAGAGGTAGTTGCAATTTTGTGACATAAGTCCCTGTCTCAGAATAAAACCAAAGATCTACAAATTTCATAAAACCTTATAGTATATTTAGACCGGTAACTATACCTGTCGAGCAATCTGGAGTTTAAGGGTGCTTTCACACTTAACTCATTTGCCTGGGCCGCAACCAAGTTTGATTGTCCCCCCTTGCCATCTTTTTGGTGAGTTTGTGTTCACAGTCTTTTTTCTTTCTGAACCCTGGTACGCTTGCGTCATCGAGCTGCTGTTGTGTGTACGGATGTTGCCAGGCGACGGCCATGAAAGCAAAGCACCAAAATGGAAAGACGTTCGCACATTGCAGTCGTTCTGTTTGTACTGAATCTTTTTGTTTTGGACATACAGAAAGCGACTCGCGTCAATCTGCTGCAAAAATATTATAAACATTCAGAACATAGCGCGATGTCGGCAGAAGCTGTTTTTGGAGGAGACGAGCAGATATTATCACTGTGCTTGCGGCTCAGTCCCGCTTATCACCAACGTACAGTACGTGTTACACAGACACACACACACGAATTAACATTATAAAAACAATAGTTTGTTGTACAGTTGGCGGTTCACTTCCGTTATTTGTTAAGATTGCATTCATACCAGAAGTGAACAGGACCAGAGTTTACGTGAACCATACCCAAGACCACCAATTTCAGGCAGACTCGTGTACGGTTTGTGGGTGCGCACCTAAGTTCAGAAGACACGTTCACACTAGCTAAACGTACCATTCTCTGACGTCTGAAAGTACGGACCAAAAGTGTTAGTGTGAAAGCACCCTAAAACCTGGGACACACAAAGATGACATCCAAAAACTAGCTACACCAAAAAAGGCTGTGTTGTCGTCTCACGTCAGATGCATCTGATCCTGTAAGTGAACACATAAAACAGTCAACTGAAACGAGAATGTACACCATGCTCCTGCATTGGAGGATGTGTTTTTCCATACCTACAGCTGGCAGTAATTTGTACTGTCATTCCACAAAGGGAAACCAAAATTAGGGCCTGACCTACACAAAATGTAAACAACGCAACGCTTGCATACAAATTTCACAGTACTTCTCGGTCACTGTAGAGGGATTCACTCATGCACAGTATGTCTGATAATACATATTGTTTGCAAATATTTAAGAAATGTGACGTAATTGATAGCTGGCATATTTGTGTTCCTTTTATGACTTGCATCATTTGCTTAGTTTGGTCACTTCAGTTTTTGTTCGCCCTCTCTAATTCGTAGTTGAATAGCCAATCAGATTGCTTTTCTTTACCGATGGCCAAAGCCAATTCTACATGCTGAATTGAGCAAACTTCCTCTGATGTTAGCATGATGAGAGACAACATGTGGAATACACCAGCAAACTAGCCTGACAGACAATGGCTGACCATTGGCTTAGTTTGTCACTAACTTTTTTGAGCAACAGTGAATGTTGATGACATGATAGACATGACAAGAATCATATAATAGAATACCTATTAGTGATGAACATTAAAACAACTTGGTAACCAAGTGTGATTTCATCACTGCTATGTGCTGATTGAGCTTAACCGAGTGTTTGTATGTCTTTGTTTTTGTTTCCTACAGGTTCAACCCAGAACTTCCAGTCTCCTGCACACTCCTATTCGCAGTTCTCCCACCCTGATGTTCTGCCACATCTCCTGCCGAATCAGATGTCTGCCATGCCCCCTCAGTTCACCAATCCACCTTATGTCCATAACACCCACTTCACCCCTTACCCCTACCAAGTGGACCACACTTCCCTCAAGAGTCCCCTCAACCCAAGTCCACTCACCCGTGTCCCCAGCAACCCAAACTTCTCTTCCTCGTCTTCTTCCTCTTCAATAGTTTCACCAGTTCAGTGCGTTGAGACGCCACCTCAAGCAGAAACCAGCACTCTACCGCTTGGAGTTGCTCCTCCGCCAGGTCCACAAGCTCCAGGCATGTGGCCACCCCCTTCCCAGCAGCCTTTCATTTCACTCGCCAATGTTCTGTCTCTGGCTATGAACTTTGCACAGTCCTTTATCCCCCCTGGATCCATGCCTCAAGGTTTTCACCCTCAAATGACCCCTCAGCCTGGGTATGGCCCTATGTACCCAGCTCAGCATGCGAGCATGAGCGCTGCTGATGCTCAGTTCCACCAAGGGGTACTGAACAGTCAGTATATGGATATGTACCAATATGCTGATCCACATGCACAGATTCTGGCACAAGTTCCTGAACCTCAAGAAGGGAGACAAACTATGTCTCCACAGGCAGTCTCTCTTGGAGATACAAGAACAGGCATGACTCCCGAGATTAAACAATCCATTCCCACAAACCCAAGCCCTTCTCCTCTGAGCAAAAGTGTCCCTCTGGCAGAGAACCAGTCCACCACCTTGGGGCAGCTCAGAGAGCGGGCAGACAGTTCAGCGTCGAGCTCCCGCACCACATCCAGCACAAGCTCACCAGCATCTTCCACATCCGCCAGTCCGCAAAACACTGTGAGTGCTCAAAATAACACACACAACACTGCTCTTATCTTAAATGGATAGTTACATTTAGGGAAAATGTACAACTTAAATGTCAGTGCATTTCTCTTAGAACACTATGGTATGGCCTTAAATCAGTTGCTATAGAAATACATGGAATATGTTTAGATTGAAGCAAGATTGTCCATAGTGTATGCATGCGTGTGTGAATGCGAGAGTGTATAGGTGTTTCCCAGAACTGGGTTGGGGCTGGAAGTACATTGACTGCTTAAAACATATAGTTGACGGTTCATTCCACTGTAGCGACCCCTGATAAATAAGGGATTACGCCAAAGGAATATGAATTTTTAGGTTGATTTTTATTTTATTTTTTTGAACAAATATGGCTGATAATCTATATTGTTTGGAAATATTTAAGAAATATGACAAAATGACAACCAGCTTTCTACTGTTCCCTCTTGACTAATCAATTGATTAGTTTTGTAACTTTAATTTTTGTTCTCAAGCTCTGATTGGCTGTTCAGCTTCATGACAACAGTAGTTAGTTAGTTTGTTTATGTAGCACATTTTTACAACACAACGTTGACCAAAGTGCTGAACACAATCAAAACTAATTAAAATAACAAGTCATACAGCACATACATAACAATTAAAACATTAGGCAAACCCCTCAACATTAAAAATGCTCAAATGCTAAAGAACATAGATGCAGTTTCAGAAGGTTTTTAAAAACAGATAGGATCGGATTGGAGCGTGTCTAATGTGGGGTGGAAGCTTGTTCCAATATTTGGTGGAAAAAACAGCAAAAGCCCGATCTCCACTTCGCTTACTCTAGGACCTTGGTACAGAAATAATAAACTGATCAGATGACCTTAGTGACCTACCAGGATTATATACATGTAGGAGATCTGATAAATAATATTTATAAACAAAAATTAATCATTTAAAATCAGTCCGTGACCTAACAGGCAGCCAGCCCAGAGAGAAAAGAACTGTGGATATGTCGTCACCTTGGAATTATAAGGTTCTATCTGCGTTCTGAATGTTTTTGCATTTCATATAGCAAACAGTACGTGTGTAACATTAGGTTTTTTTTTTAAATAAACGGTCTTAAAATGCAAGCAACTTATAAAAACATCCCATAATGTAAATAAGTTGTCATTTAATGAGAATTTGTCAATAACTCCGTTTTGATAAAAATGTCAGATAGAACCTTATAATTCTAAGGTGACGATGTGTTTATGCTTGCGAGTCGCAGTCAGAAGTCTTGCAGCCACATTTTTGATTAATTACAAATACTAAGCAAACAACGTAAGTGAAGAAAGAACTAAAAGAAGCTAGCTGTCATTTAGTTGTATTTCTTAAATATTTACAAATCTTATGGAATATCAGATCAGACATGTGACTTGTGAACACACCAAACAAACTATCCTGACAGACACTTACTGACATCCTGATGCTGCCCAACTGTGAGTGCTCAAAATAACACAGACAAAGCAGCTTTATCTTAAAGGTATACATCATACAATTGACATCCATCATTTTCTCATCAGTGAAAAAAACTGGGTCTCTGGGTCAATGTGTGTAAAGATTTTGGACATCTTCTTGGACATTTTTAATGCTTCTAAAAGGTTTGCTGCATTTATAAAGCGCCCATGTCATTGTTCAGTATATTGCGATTTACTTTCTATGTGTGATTTGATTGGACAGGAATCGCAGGACTGATTTTTCTACTTTAGCCAATCACCATAGATAAGAAAGAAATAAAGTAGTGACTGCAGGTTAAAGGAAAATTGTGGAGTAAAAGTACTGATACAGCACTAAAAATATACTCAGGGGTAAGTAAAAGTTTTAAAACAACTTTACAAATTACAATTTCTGAGAAAAACTACTCAATTACAGTAGTTTGGTGTAAAGTAACAAATTACAAATACTCACTGTTAAATATACACATAACCTAAAACAGACTATACAAGTACTTTTACATAATACAGAACAATATAGTGCACAATGTTTATTGTTCATTCGATTGATATTGTTGAAAAAGATATTGTTCGTTCTTCAAAATAACTTATTTTGTGCCAAACAGAAAACTAAAAAGGATCAGGGTGAGTTAACAGTGAGTACATTTTAATTTTTGGGTGCACTATCCCTTTAAATGCATAGACTTGCAGAAATTTTACTTAACAATTAGTACGCTTTTCATAGAAAGCTAATGTATGGCTTCAAAAGAATTGAAATATATAGACATGGAATATGTTTACGTTTGTTTTATGGTATAAAATGTCTCCATTATTTTGTGTTCCTCTTGAGAAGGTATGAAACAATCCCAAACCTTTGTTTTTGTGGGTTAACTATCACTTAAAAGATTTCTAAATCCAAACTCATTCATCTAATAATGTGTACCGTTTAAACAATGACATGTATCAACAGAAGAGTTTCTTTTAAGTGTTTCTGTTAATAATAATATGATGGTGTGCTATTAAGTGCAACATTGCTCTCAGGCATCTTTGTGAGCATAAGACAAACCTGTTCTGAGCATGTACAGTATTTGATGTGGGTGTTGCATGCCATTTAAATCTTTCAAAGCACCTGTAGAAGGTCGTCTGGAGTTGACACCTTTATTAATGTTTTCTACTTGTTTCCAAAGGTTTCTCCGCCTGTTCTAAGGTCCTCCCCGACTCTGTCCATGTCTCTGGCGGTGTCTGAAACTACTAATAATATTGCAGCCAAATGCAGACTCTCACCTATATCTGAAGGCAAGTTGCAATCTTTCCATCTGTCAAACACACACAAACACACCCCAAAATAAGTACACGCCTTATATACCTTGTACACAAAGAGACAGACAGTATGAAGGCCACACACCCAGATCACGTGACGCTGAAGACCGGAGTAATGTGGCATGTATATTAAGTTTTTGACTGCTGTGTAAGCACCATAATTGCTATCTTTCTGAAAGTAAACATGCATTTTTCCACCTATAGCAAATATCTGGAAGATTGGAGTAATGTGCCATGTATATCAAGTTATTTAAAATTGTAATAATATTAATATGTAATATCGCAGACTTTCTGCTAAGATACACTTTTAACTGTAGTGTAAACACGAATAATCTTTCTGAAAGTATGCATTGTTCCACCTACAGCAAATATCTGGTTGCCATACAATCATAAAAAATGTGAAAGATTTTGGCTTTATGGTGATATTTTGGAAAGACCTGCTAAAATAAATTGTTGACTGATGTTTAAGCACAATTAATGCTATCTTTGTGAAAGTAATAATGCATTTTTCCACCTACTGCAACTATCCTGCTGTCATATAGTTGTAAAAAAGTGAAATATGTTTGTTTTATGGTGATATTTTGGAAAGACCTGCTAAAATAAATTGTTGACTGATGTTTAAGCAGAATTAATACTGTCTTTCTGAAAGTAAACATGCATTTTTCCACCTACTGCAACTATCTGGTTGTCATACAATTCTAAAAAGCACTGAAAGATTTTGTTTTTATGGCAATGTTTTGCTTACATTTACTCTTATGTGATTTCCCTTTGACTCCCTTTATACTGGATAATGAGAAATAATATAGCCATAAAATGAAACACAGCTGCCCTCTATCGACTATAAATGCTTACTGCATACTAAACACATTGTTCAGATGTTATTTTTTTATATATTTTTATATGTACAGTTGTTTTTTCTTTTTCAAATATTTCCCATATAATACAGTATTTCCTAAAATATTTTTTCTTCTTGAGAAAGTCTTATTTTTTGTTATTTTGGCTAGAATAAAAACTGTTTTTATGTTTTTAAAAAACATTTTAAGGTCAATATTATTAGCTCCCTTAAGCAATATTTTTTTTCGATCGTCTACAGAAACAAACTGTTATATAATGACTAATTGCCTAATTACCCTAACTTGCCTAGTTAACCTAATTAACCTAGTTAAGCCTTAAAATGTCACTTTAAAGCGCCCCTATTGTGCATTAAAAAGGGTCATATTTTTGTCTCCAACAGTCTGATATGCATGCAAGGTCAAAAAACACTTTCTTTGTCTTATAATATGCATTTATTTTTACCTAATTATCCCAACGACTCCCATATGATTTGTTTAGCGATTCATTTGTTCCCAAACCCCCCCTTAGTGCAATGCTAATGCCCTGATTGGTCCGATGACCCAGTCTGTTGCGATTGGTCGACTGTGTTCAATGCGAGATAGAGAGAATCGCCCACCATGGCTTATCAGCATTGTTGAAGTAGCCAGAGTGCAGACTATATCTGTGAGCCCAAAGCAGGAGTGCATTAAAGCAATGCAATTTAACGCCTGCATATTCCTCTACTCTTAACCATAAGTAAAAACAACAACACACATTCAGTATTAATCCACACAGTGGCAAAAGCTGAACTATTTTGAAAGTTGACCGAATGCATTTAAATCCGTAAAGAAAGCGGCACGCGTTGCATTTTTAACGTGGCTTTAGACGCAAGTATAAAGGGTTAACCAGATACAGTACATGGAGAGCCACGTGGAGAGATTTCAAGTAACAAAACAATTAAATTCATATTTTGCAAGCTAGAGAAAACAAGAAGGCAACCATTTCAATCACACTTACACTTGTGAAATGGAGGAAGAAACTGATCCTTGAACTGTGTACTGATAAAGTTTTTGTCAAGCTCTGACAAAGTCCCATACGTCAATAGTCTTTTCTGATCCTTCCTTTAACAAACGGCTGACGAATCGCCACTTGCAGGGTAGATTATTGCATTAATCACCAGAACGTTCACTCATCTTCAGTCATGATCACTCCCACACACACACTTGCACTCCGCAAGCGTTTGAAGGGAAAGGCACGTTCATGTTTTACCGGATCCGACACTTTATGTTTGGTATGGTTTCGTGTCGACATCTATACGAACAGGCAAAAGATCCTGATGACCGGCAAATATTTTTAAACAAGGTGCACTTTAGGATTTAAACCTCAGCTGGATGTTTTCATTCACTTAGAGCTGTGTTACACACTGCATGAAAGTTCATTTTCAAAAATTCATAATAGATGCTCTTAAACTTAATACTAGTATCTTGAAAAATATCTAGTAAAATATAATTTATTGTCATCAAGGCAAAGATAAAGAAATCATTTATTAGAGATTAGTTATTAAAATTGTTATGTTTAGAAATGTGTTGATACACACAAATCTTTCAGTTAAACAGAAGTGGGGGAACAAAATATATAGGGGGGCTAATAATTCAGGAGGGCTGGATATAGCGCCTTTTTTTTGTGATTTTCGCTAGCATTTTTTTCTTTCACGTTTTATTTAGAAAATGTAAAAAAAAAATGTATTGATCTTTTATAACATGATCAAAAATATGTTGTCTCCTTGTCTACAGAGAAAAAGCCTTTTGTGACTGTGGGACGTTTCCATGTTAGTCCAAGCAAGGAAATCCCAATTCAAGCACCCAACCTGACCCCTAGCCTGACACAAACTCCCACCCCTACAACTTCGTCCATATCAATGCTAACCCAAACATCTCATAAAACACTTCCCCAAGCCACGCCCCACACAAACCACAGCCAATCAGACAGCAGCACAGATGTCCAGGTGGATTCTGAAAGCAGTCCCAGCTCTCTAAATGACTCCCCACCACTCACCAAGCAGCCTAACGTGACTTTACCCAAAGCAATCAGCGCCCCCAAGTGGACTGAAGAAACCAAATCCCCAGACAGAAGAGTTGTAGATCCTGATGAGAGATGTGAAATAGGGGAGGAGGTGGAGGAGGGGACAGAAAGTAGGCGGAGGAGGATAAGTGTGAGTCTGCTGGACAGTTCAGCCGGGAGTCCTCAGTTCAGTCTAAGTCAGCCGTGGATGAGTTACACACGCAGCACATCGTGCGCCAGCAGCGACGACACCGAGAGCGAAGACGAGGAAATGAATCAGGAGCTGCAGCAACTCAGAGAGAGGTGAGATTATAGTATGGTTTGTGGTAAATTGATCAATCTCTCGGTTTACCACTGGTTGTGTACACTATATGGAGAGCTTCATCAAATCCTCAGCTATTGAACTCACTTTCCTTGGATTTAAGGGACAGTGATAATCTTCACACTTTTAAGTTCCATCTTACTCCATCTTTTTAAGCAGGCTTTCTTACTATTTTAATCATGTTATTTTTATCATGTTATTTTATATATTTAGAATGTGTTTGTATTTGGCAACGTTTTATTATTTGTTATTGGCATGTTCTTTGTCTGGTGACATTGGATGTCCAGAAAGGTGCGATTTATAAATAAAATGAATTATTACCATTATTATTAAATTCCAGCAATGTACATCAGAACAATTTCAAAGCTGATGTCCAACTAATTCATATTTAAGACTTATTTAAGGCGACACTGTTGGAGACCTTTTATAAATCGTTTTTTCTAACTTAACATGTCAGAACATGTTCAGTGCTGTAAAACATTTTCAATTATGCCACATTCAGTTGTGGGAAATGTCATATTTTGGTTTTGGACGTATGAATTAATTATATTTATTTGATTTTTTTAGAACTTGTTAGCAGACATGTTTATGTATTTATTTATTTATTTATTTATTTATTTATTCTTCTCTGCAGAACTCCTTTTCTGTCTATACTCCAAAATGATCCTCTTAAGAGGAGAGTTCACCCCAAAAATATGATTTTTTTTTTTCATTATTCCTTCAGCCTTTACTTGTTTCAAACCTTTGAGTTTCTTTCTTCTGTTGAACGCAAAAGAAGATATTTGGAAGAATGCTGAATATCTGTAAGTATTGGTTTCCATAGTATTTGTTTGTCCTACTATGGAAGTCAATGGTTACAGGTCTCTGGCATTCTTCAAAATATCTTCTTTTGTGCTCAAGAAAATTTGTAAAGGTTTGAAGGCACATGAGAGAGAGTAAATTGTGTGTTAATTGTCATTTTTTTGGATGAACCATTCCTTTAAATTGTACCAGCAATTTATTGTTTGTGATGACAGCATTTTTGAGAATGTAGAAATTTATCAGTGAGTTTTAACGAAAACAAACTGGCCGAAATGGCCTATTTTTTTCCACAGATATTTGGCATTTGACACTTTTTTATTTTAACTTATCACTTTAATCATGACAGATGTAATAAATTGTACAGACATTTTTTCCCGTCGCCCAATCCCCATATTATCCCCACAATAACCTATTGTGTTTTATTGTAGTTCACCCAAAAATTAAAAAGTGAGTCCAAACCTTCATGAATTTCTTTTTTCTGTTGAACACAAATGAAGATATACTGAAGACCAGTAACAATTGACTTTCATAATACAGAAAAAAAAAACTATGGACGTCAATGGTTACAGGTTTCATAAACTCATAAATGTTTGAAACAAGTGAGGTGTGCATACTAAAAGATGACAGAATTTTCATTTTTGGGTGTACTATCCCTTTAATCGCCAAACATAATAGGTTTATTAGTCAACTATTGTTTTTGATTTTTTTTTTTTTAATGAATCCCTGGAGAGAATTTTAAGTTATTTATCATATATTGAATTGAAAAAATCATATATATTGTTTTTAATGTAATCTTTTATCATCTCTTATTGAAGTAAGAAATAATTATTATTTTGCTATATATTTTTATATTGGACATCACGGTGGCGCAGTGGGTAGCACAATTGCCTCACAGTAAGAAGGTCACTGGTTTGAGCCTCGGCTGGGTCAGTTGGCATTTCTGTATGGAGTTTGCATGTTGTCCCTGTGTTCGCGTGGGTTTGCTCCGGGTGCTCCGGTTTCCCCCACAGTCCAAAAACATGTGGTATAGGTGAATTGGGTAAGCTAAATTGACTGTTGTGTACAGTATGCGTGTGAATGAGTGCGTATGGATGTTTCCCAGTGATGGGTTGCAGCTGGAAGGGCATCCACTGTGTAAAACATATGCTGGATAAATTGGCGGTTCATTCCGCTGTGGCGACCCCAGATTAATAAAGGGACTAAGCCGAAAAGAAAATGAATGAATGTTTTTATATTGATGTTGCCATGGAATAGTCATGAGTTACTGATGTGGAAATAAACAAACTAACTACCAAAAAAAAACGAATCAAATATGTATTGACTGATCATGTTCACATTAATTTGTGATCACATGACCGATTGTGAACATGATCTTCCTGCCTTGTTCCTCATCATTTTCCTCTGTGTCTCTCAGACATTTGGCAGAGGTGCAGGCCCTCCAGGCCTCACAAAAGCAGCAGATCGAGGAGCTGTACAAACGCATTGGTAAAGTGCCCCCTCCTGGAATCGTGTCCCCAGCAGCCATGTTGTCTAGCCGGCAGCGTCGCCTGTCTAAGAGCAGCGGATACCCCACGTCTCGCCGAAACAGCCTGCAGAGACTGGAGATACTGCCCCCTACAGGTACCGTTGAAGATGCTTCAAATATTAATCACAAAAAAAAAAAAACTTCTTCACCTGAAATTGCAATCACAACCACTTGTGTACTTGAATCTCTTGTGTACTTGTATACTACTTTGAAACATGCTCAGGTTCATTTGTTATAAAAAAAAATTGCTTTATTTTGATATTAATGCTATTACTAATGTTAATGCGGAATGTTTTATCGCTTCATCACTCAGCCCTAAGTGTGAAAGCCCCTTTAAGTGCTCAAATCAATCAGAAATTGATTAGATCATGAGAAGTGGTTTACTTGTGAGAATGAAATGGTGTTGATGAGGTTAAAATAATTAGATAGCTTGATGATGTCAACTACAGAGCAGTTATTTCAAATGTTACGATTTAATAAATATTGCAAAGGAAAATATTGTATATTACAATAGTGGTCAAAAGTGTCATCTAGCCTTTGATAAAATTGCTAGCTTTGCGCTTTGTTCAAACAAGTTGATGAAGCATATTACTGTAAAACTTTGTATGGCCTCCACATTTCGATTGTTTATTTTGTGGAAAAACAGGCTTAATGGAGGAACGAGAGGAGAATGCCTGACAATGAAGTATCAATAAGAGATGATATTGCAATCAGTATAATCCAGTATTTATTCTATTCAATTTTTAATGTGGTAAATAAGAACACATATTTTTTAGTGAGCTGTAGTTTGTTTTTATGATCACACTTTACAAAAAGGTTTCATTAGTTAATGTGTTTACTAAAGTGAACTAATAATGAACAATACTTGTACAGTATTCATTAATTATAGTTCAACATTTACTAACAATGAATAACTGTATTTTAATGAACTAACATAAACAAATACTGTAATGCATGTATTGTTCATTGTTTGTTCATGGTAGTAAATGCATTAACTAATACAACCTTGTGGTAATGTGTTGCCGCTTTTCTATGTTTTAAAAAACATCATCCAAGTTTAGTGTTTCCCTTTTCTCAATATATCACGCTTTACTATATTTTAAGATTAATTAAACATATAGAGTGTTTTAGGGTGCTTTCACACCTGCCTTCTTTAGTTCGGTTGAATCACACTAGAGTTCGTTTCCCTCTTGGGGCGGTTCGTTTGGGCAGGTGTAAATGCAGCAATCGTGCTCTAGTGCGGACCAAAAAAACGTACAGAGACCTCCTCGAAGCGGTGGTCTCTGTACGCTTTCAAACGAAGCCTGGAGCGGTTCGTTTGTGGTGAGAATATAAAGAACTATTGTGTACAGAATGCAATATGTTTTCATTTATTCTTTAAAATGTTCTCAATATCAACAGATATTAGCCTTCAATTGGTTGATACTTCATTTTTAAAGATTTAATTTGTCATCTGTCACTCCTAAAGTCAACAAAATCATTGTTACATTGTTTAAATTTCTTGAATTCATGTAAGTGTATACATTTGTCTTAGCAAATTGCATTTTTTGCAACAAAGTATAGCATAAATTTATAATACAGTTCAGTCATTAATCCTAGACTCCTTCTAAAATGTTATAAATAGAGTGCTGAACCTAAATCTATACACCCCATTTTGAAAATTTATATTTCTATCCATTTCTCGGCGAATATAGTGGTATATTTTGGTGCATTTGAACAAAACAGATGTATTAAATGGATGTATTCATTAAAATAATATTTTAGTCACAAACATCTCTAGAAATAGAAAGATAGTACATTTAAATTTGCGTTAAATATTGGGGAAAACAGCTACTAAATTGTATGCATTTATTGTTTCTCTTGAATTTTGCTCTTTTAAATTTTTTTATTTAATATTTTTCTCTAACACATACATTTGGGTGTACTAATAATAAGTTATTTTGTTAGATTAGCTCCAAATTTGGCTTTAGTACTGACTAAGTGAATGTACATGCATAAATATAAGCTTCCTATAGAAACTATTAATCTAAATGAGAGATTTGTGTGGGGTGTACTCATATATGTAGAGCACTGTATATGTTAATATAATCTCGAACACACTTCAGGTATCATGCGCAAGAACTCAATGAGCGGCAGCAGCAGCGGATCTCAGGAAAGGAGCAGTAAAGGAGTGACCTTTGCAACCGATTACGCCAGAATTGTGAGTGTAACCTCCTGTTTACTTGTATTGATTACTACATTTCTCCACCATCTTAACCTTTTTTTGCTTGTTCTTTAACCCCACCAATGGAAATCTCCTTTCACACAAACACCGACCTGTTTTTGTTTTGTTTTTTCCAACAGTGATTTCTCTCGCTAAGGAGCTCTTTGTCCCCCGTCCTGCTCTGTGTCTGGATTGAAGTGACATCATTGCTTTCTCATGCCACTGCTGATGTTTTTGGTATGAAGAAAGGAGTGTGTGTGTTCTTCAGCAGGCTCTGACAGGAATATTTTTAACCATTATACCTCTGCTCAGTATTCTAAGGATGACTCGCATTGTGAGCTTTCTGAAGAGTCAGGGCACTTGTGTGTGCAGACTTTATATATACAGTTGAAGTTAGAATTATTAACCCCATTTGAGTTTTTCCTTTTTTAAATATTTCCCAAATGATGTTTAACAGAGCAAGGAAATTTTCACAGTATGTCTGATCATATTTTTTCTTCTGGAGAAAGTCTTATTTGTTTTATTTCGGCTGGAATAAAAAAAAATAATAATAATTTAAGGTCAAAATTATTAGCCCCTTTAAGCTGTATATATATTTTTGAAAGTCTACAGAACAAACCATTGTTATACAATAACTTGCCTAGTTAACCTAATTAACCTAGTTAAGCCTTTAATTGTCACATTAAGCTGTATAGAAGTGTCTTGAAAAATATCTAGTCACATTATTTACTGTCATCACAGCAAAGATAAATAAATCCGTTATTAGAAATGAGTTATTAAAACTATTATGTTTAGAAATGTGTTGAAAACATCTTCTTCCGTTAAAAAGAAATTGGGGAAAAAATAAACGGGATAATAACTCAGGGAGGCTAATACTTCTGACTTCAACTGTATATATAAGATGTGAAATTATAGAGAATATATTTGCAGCTATAGCACCCCCCGGTGACTGAATGTAGAAATTGCAAGTGCATTTTCACCTGTCAGGCAACCAACATTATAATTTCTTTTATTGGTTAACATTAACATTATTGATTTGCTCTATTATGTATGTAGTTGATTTTATTCCTACTCGCAGGCATTCAGAAATAGCGAATCGGTACTGTAAATATTTGAGATTTTTGAACGCGATTTAATTCCCACAGTCCTTATTAAAAGACTTTTAGGCCTTACGTTTTGCTTCTACACAAAACAGTATCATGTATATAGTTGACAAATTGTAAAAAAAATGTTGGATTACGGCGCAAATGTGGATTTGTTGCTGGAATGTTTTGCACACATGCAACAATTGCACAACATATTTTTAAACTCCCGCATTCAAACTCACAGTATTGATTTTGCTTTACTTTTATTAAGAGATTTTTGTTAAAATTGTCTCAAACTAGATTTTGAGGTATTTATATAAAAATCTTGATTCTGATTCAGAGCCTTTGCATTGATATTTAGCACTAAAACTATATACATTCAGCTCTGAACTCATATTTAATATTTAAATGAGCACAACAAGCATATCCAAATGTGCTTGGCAATCAGATCTCAGTTCAATGCAGGAATAATTTAACCAAAGTATCTTAAACCAAATTTTAGAGAACAAACAGTGTATAATTATACAAACAAAACTGCCTGGAGTTCCTTAAACGCCCATACTGCCTTTTCTTTCTTCTTCTTATGTTTCTGTAAATTGTAAATACTCAGTGAGTTTTCATTTTAGTTGGTACTTTTTAAGAATTGAGTTCCTCCCAGTGGTGAAATCTGCCATACATTGTGATCTGGCTTGACTTAAAGGCTTTTGGTTGCCTCATGTTTGCTTTGAATCTCCTCTGTCTTAATGCTTTTCCCTTCGTTTTCTAATATATTAAAAGTTAATAGGGTGTGAAATGAAGATGTAAGCTCCCATTTTCTTAATCAAAAGAAAAAAGACAAGCAAACAACTGACACGTTACACTTTTCCGCGAGGCATTCGCCAGTTGTATCTGTATGTATATAAAAGATCTATTGTGAATTTGCGAAGTGTGGAGTTTTAGCCTCAACACATGAGGAGGTGATGCATTTATTTTAATGTGTGAAGAGAAACTGTGAAGTTTTGAACAATTGTTGCCTTAAAGTATCTGCATTTGATGGACAGCAGGTGTGTGCTATTTCACATTAAGAGATTTATTATATGGATCTATATATTTAGATAAAGAGAAAAGCTGTATTATATTATGCTAATGTTGTATTGCCATGCAGATTGTGCCTTTTTTTTTCTATTTTACAATTTAATCTCATTTCTGGATTGTTGTACATTTACAAATAAATAATGTTTCACAAACAGCCATTTCTTTCTGAGATTAAAACTGCATGAACATGTTATATTAATACTTTTATTTATAAAGGTACTAATTAAATTCAAAACACATCTGTATTGTACAGTTTATGTATTGTACAGTTTATACATTACCTGACAAAAGTCTTGTCATCAATCCTAGTTGAAAGAGCAACAAATAATAAATGTATTCTTCTAGTTGATCATTTGGAAAAGTGGCAGAAGGTTGTTTTTTCTGATGAATCATCTGTTAAACTGCATCCCAATCATCACAAATACAGCAGAAGACCGATTGGAACCAAGATCCTCACAGAAATCAGTCAAGTTTGGTGAAGGAAAAATCATGGTTTGGGGTTACATTCACTATATTGGCATGTGAGAGATTTGCAGAGTCGATGGCAACATCAACAGCCTGAGGTATTAAGACATTTGTGCTGCCTATTACATTACAAACCACAGGAGAGAGCAAATTCTTCAGCAGGATAGCACTCCTTCTCATACTTCAGCCTCCACATCAAAGTTCCTGAAAGCAAAGAAGGTCAAGGTGCTCCAGGATTGGCCAGCCCAGTCACCAGACATGAACATTATTGAGCATGACAGGGGTAAGATGGAGGAGGCATTGAAGATAAATCCAAAGAATCTTGATGAACTCTCAGAGTCTGGTAAGAACGCTTTCTTTGCCATTTCAGATGACTTTATTAATAAGTTACTTGAGTCATTGCAGAGATGTATGGATGCAGTCCTCCAAGCTCATGGGAGTCATACACAATAGTAATTCTTTTTTCAATGCACCATGACTTTATATTATATACTGTACATAATTTTTTGTTAAGTGACAAGACTTTTGTCCAAGCAAAATCAGACCTTACTGTCCTAATTAAATCATTAAAAATCAAGGCATGATCATATTTTATTTAGGGAATATGAGCATAATCTAGAGGCTTTTGCCTTTCATAAAAGCCACTACTGATATCATATGATCAGCTACAAGTCAAATTATTGTTGTTCCTAAAAATTAAATAGACTTTTGTCAGGTAGTGTATAAATGCATTTTCACAAATTTCATATTAGATTAGTCATCTGGTAATTTATTTTACACCACAATTTTTAACAATAATTTTTAAATCATAGTACAGTTTGAAATCCATATGTGACTCTGGATCACAAAAATCAGAGATATTTTTGCCAATAGCCAAAAATGCATTGTATGGGTCAAAATGACAGATTTTTTTAATGCCAAAAACATTAGAATATTAAGTAAAAAATGATGTTCCATTAATTTATTATGTAAATGTCCTACTTTAAATATATTGAAACTTTATATTGTTTATATACAGTATTTTTAACTTGTAATGTAGGCTAAATTGCTAAGAACTTAATCTGTACAACTTTAAATGCAGTTTTCTTTGTTTGCTTTTTTCAACCTTCAGATTTCTGATTTTCCAATAGTTGTAGGCCTATCAGCCAAATATCATCCTGTCCTTAAAAACCATAATGGAAAGCCGTTTTAATAAGCTTTCATGTGACGTATAAATCTCAACATTAAAACACGTGACAGTTATGGCTGGTTTTGTGGTCACACGCTGTGTTCCCGGGTTTTAATTTGAACAAATATATTTGCATGCATCGAGCATCTGTTATTTATAACTTCATACGTTCCCCAGGCACATCTAAGCGTCCAAAAACATCATCTGGACTGAGCTCTCTCCCATTGTAGGATGAAGGGAGCGATATTTTTAGTACCAATTGTTCCTGAACGAGGTTGATTCAGGACATCATCTCATTGTGTAGCTTATACATATTTATACAGTAAGAGCGCCAAAAGGCAATAAACCGAGAAGCAACATCCATCCAAACACAACACCGGGGACTCGTTGCCTGTAGATTGTGCTCTCTTTATTTTAACGATCCAGTTTGACCGAAAGTGTGGAGGGATGTTGGCCATAAAACATCTAGCGGTTTGAATATGTCCTTGTTTGGAAATGAGCCCTCTTGCTGCTCGGTTTATGATTTCAAACAGTCGTATTTGGCCAAAACACAGTAGTTGAGAAGAAAAATTAATAGTATTTGGATTTATTCAGGGGAACTGGGTGATGAAGTCATGCTTTTATGTATTGTAGCATCAATCTAGACATATGAGTTGTAGAAAAAACATCTGTGAGAAACAAAATTGCCACTATGCTTTCGCTTCAGGCCACTGGAGGTCAGTAAAAAGCTTTTTTCTGTTGTAATGAGTTCATGTTTCACAAACTGAATTGTAATTTGCATAATAAAAACACAAACAGTATGCGAGATTGTAATTTGCTTGAATCAGTTACAAATCATTGTATAATTACAGATGGCTTCGTTAGAAATGTGGCCATTTTATTTATACTATTTTATTTTAATGTTATTTACAATGCCTTGAACTAAATATGTTATTTAAAATAAAATATATTTTTATGACATAAAAATAAATGAAGCTGCAGTGAAACAAAGAATATATTTTTAAAATGTTAAAAGTAGTTTATTTAAGAAATAATTTCTTAATTAAGAGTGTCACTGATAGAATATCAGATCAAGGTATTTCTAGGTGTTAGTGTTAGAAGATCAAAGCAATTATATACACTCACCGGCCACTTTATTAGGTTCACCTTACTAGTACCAGGTTGGACCCCCATTTGCGTTCAGAACTGTTTTTATCCTTCGTGGCATAGATTCAACAAGGCACTGGAAATATTCCTCAGAGATTTTGGTCAATATTGACATGATAACATCACACAGTTGCTGCAGATTTGTCGGCTGCACATCCATGATGTGATTCTCCTGTTCCACCACATCCCAATTGTGCTCTATTGGATTGAGATTTGGTGACTGTGGAGGCCATTTGAATACAGTGAACTCCTTGTCATGTTCAAGAAACCAGTCTGAGATGATTCGAGCTTTATGATATGGTGCGTTATCCTGCTGGAAGTAGCCATCAGAAGATGGGTTCACTGTGGTCATAAAGGGATGGACATGGTCAGCAACAATACTCAGGTAGGCTGTAGCATTGACACGATGTTCAATTGGTAATAATGGGCCTAAAGTGTGCCAAGAAAATATCCTTCACACCATTAAACCCCCGCCTGAACCTTTGAGACAAGGCAAGGGGGATCCATGCTTTCATGTTGTTGATGCCAAATTCTGACCCTACCATCCAAATGTTGCAGCAGAAATCGAGACTCATCAGACCAGGCAACATTTTTCCCAATCTTCTATTGACCAATTTTAGTGAGCCTGTGTGAATTGTAGCTTTAGTTTCCTGTTATTAGCTTACAGGAGTGGCACCCGGTGTGATCTTCTGCTGCTGTAGCCCATCTGCCTCAAGGTTGGACGTGTTGTGCGTTTAGAGATGCTCTTCTGCATACCTCGGCTGTAACGAGTGGTTATTTGAGTTACTGTTGCCTTTCTATCAGCTGGAACCAGTCTGTCCATTCTTCTCTGATCTCTGGCATCAACAAGGCCTTTGCACCCATAGAACTGCCGCTCACTGGATATTTTCTCTTTTTCTGACCATTCTCTGTAAACCCTAAATATGGTTGTGTGTGAAAATCCCAGTAGATCAGCAGTTTCTGAAAAACTCAGACCAGCCCGTCTGGCACCAACAACCATGCCACATTCAAAATCACTTAAATCACCTTTCTTCTCCATTCTGATGCTTGGTTTGAACTGCAGCAGATCGTCTTGACCATGTCTACATGCCTATTATTAGCCACCCTTTGAATAGTTTTTTCTTTTTTAAATATTTCCCAAATCATGTTTAATAGAGCAAGGGAATTTTCACAGTATGTCTGAAAGTATTTTTTCTTCTTTGTTTTATTTCGGCTAGAATAAAAGTTAAAATTATTTTTTTAAACCATTTTAACGTCATAATTATTAGCCCCTTTAAGTTTTATATATATATATATTTCGATTTTTACAGAACAAACCATCATTATACAATAACTTGCCTAATTACCCTAACCTGCCTAGTTAACGTAATTAACCTAGCTTAGCTTTTTAATGTCACTATGCTGTCTGGAAGTGTCTTGAAAAATATCTAGTAAAATATTATTTACTGTCATCATAACAAAGATAAAATAAATCGGTTATTAGAAACGAGTTATTAAAACTATTATGTTTAGAAATGTGTTGAAATAAATCTTCTCTCTGTTAAATAGAAATTTGGGAAAGATATAAACGGGTGGGGGGAATGGGCTAATATATATATATATATATATATATATATATATATATATATATATATATATATATATATATATATATATATATATATATATATATATATATATATATATATATATATATATACCTTTTTCAATATTTCATCTTTTTTCTTTTATCTTATATACAGCATACAATAAATACAATAAAATAAAATGTTATAGATAGATAGATAGATAGATAGATAGATAGATAGATAGATAGATAGATAGATAGATAGATAGATAGATAGATAGATAGATAATAGAATGGTCGATATATTTTACAAATATTTCTACTAATAGTTTTGAATATTATATTATTATTATTATATTTTCTATTACCAAACCGCTTTAAAGAATTCTTTTACATCATGTAAAAGCATATCGATTATAAATGAAAAGGTTTTTTCTTCCATCTGCTCTGTTCCTCATTTGTCACTAATTCAAAATTAATTAAGTCAGTTAGGGGCAAAACCATGCCATTTGTCACACTGAGACTGCCAGAGACTGAATGGTGTGTGTTAATCCAGACTGGATCAGTTTTCAGGCTTCTCCTCCACAACAGTCTGACAATCTGCCACCCTCAACAGACACATGTGGCCCCTTTTTATCCTTCAGCGACTGCATGTGTTCACCATTGTAACCCAGCGGAGGCATTTTACTGCACTGCCGCACGGATATTTCCTTCTTTTTGGCACAGAGTCTCTTTAGGGGGGCTCGTCTCTCATTTGGTCCTTAGCAACTGGTATCTAAGCCGCCTTGTTGCCATGCGAAAAGCACCATGCAAAAACCTTTCCTAATGGCCTCTGCCTCTCAAAAATGCCTTCATAAGGACTTATACACAGAGAGTGCTGTTTGAGGATGATGGACTGGGTCATGGCACCAACCTCACACCTCGACAGGTTGCACCTTTTGCATTATATACAGTTGAAGTCAGAAATATTAGCCCCCCGAATTAAGCAGGTTGCACACCAGAAGCGCCGCTCTAAATATCATGCGAATGTCCGCGCTTCCGGTGTGCGACCTGCTTTATTCTCTCCCCTGTTTAGTTTTTCCCCCAATTTCTGTTTAACTGAGAGACGATTTTTTCAACACATTTCTAAACATAATAGTTTTAATAACTCATTTCTAATAACTGATTTATTTATCTTTGTCATGATGACAGGAAATAATATTTGACCAGATATTTTTAAAGACACTTCTATACAGCTTAAAGTGACATTTAAAGGTTTAACTAGGTTAATTAGGCTAACTAGGCAGGTTAGGGTAATTAGGCAAGTAATTGTATAATGATATTATATTATATATATTATCGAAAAAAATATATAGCTTAAAAGGCCTAATAATTTTGACCTTAAAATGGTTTTTAAAAAATTCTAAACTGCTTTTGTTCTAGCTAAAATGAAACAAATAAGACTTTCTCCAGAAGAAAAAAATATTATTAGACATACTGTGAAAATGTCCTTGCTCTGTTAAACATCATTTGGGAAATATTTAAAAAAAGAAAGAAAAAAAATTCAAAGGGGTTTAATTATTCTAACTTCAACTGTGTGTGTATGTATGTATGTATGTATGTATGTATGTATGTATGTATGTATGTAAGTATGTATATACACGCACTACTGGTCAAAAGTTTGGGGTCAGTTTCTCTTTTTTGTTGTTTTTTTTTTAAGAAGATTTTTCTGTTCATCAAGGCGGCATTTATTAAATGTAAAAAAAAAATGTTAAATATTTAACTAAATATTTAAATAACTGCTTTCTTATTTTATGTAGTTTCAAATGAAATTTTTACTCCAGTCATTATTGCTTTTATTACTATTACCATCAATAATAATAATCTTAATAATAATAATAATTATTATTATTATTAATAATTAAATTAATAATAGTGATTTCTAAAGGATCATGTGACTCTGAAGACTGGAGTAATGAAGCTGAAAATTCAACATTAAAATCACTGCAATAAATGATTAAATTAAATGATAATCTACTTTTGATCAGTGATTTTTACAGTGCAATAACATTTCACAATTTTACGATTTGTAATGTATTTTTGATTAAATAAATGCAGCCTTGGTGAGCAGAAGAAGCTTATTTTAAATCATTTAAAAATCAGACTGACCCCAAACTTTTGACCAGTAGTGTATACAAGACAGTAACGTATTTATATATTTGTAGGATTTTGTGAGTCTGTTGGTTTTTTCAAAAAAGAAAAGACTACAAAATATGCGCTCATTCTGTTTACACATATGTAAGGTTTTTGGATATATTGTTTGTTTTGTGGAATATATTGAAGTATATTTAGTTTTATTTGCTATATTATATTGTTACGTCACGTCACGTCATGTCACGTCACATTGATGTTTCCCAGAGATAGGTTGCAGCTGGAAGGGCATCCACTGCGTAAAACATGTGCTGGATAAGTTGCCGGTTCATTCCGCTGTGACGTGACCCAGATTAATCAAGGGACTAAGCTGAAAAGAAAATGAATGAATGAATGAATGAATTATATATCAGGCGGTTCATTCCGCTGTGGCGACCCCAGATTAATCAAGAGACTAAGCTGAAAAGAAAATGAATGAATGAATGAATGAATTATATTATATCAGGCAGTTCATTCCGCTGTGGCGACCCTTTATGAAGGGACTAAACTGAAGGAAAATTAATGAATATATTATATTATATTATATTATATTATATTATATTATATTATATTATATTATATTATATTATATTATATTATATTATATTATATTATATTATTAGTAAAATTGCATAGTATTTTTATTTTGTATTATTATTTTTTACTATAGTGAACTAGAAAGAATGCTAGGTTGTTTTAAATCAACTTTGGGTCAAGATTGTTTGGTTTAATGTTTTTAATGTAATTTTGATTAATGCAGCGTTATGAGACAAAAAATATTTAAACATTTGAAAAGACAATTTGTAATTTTTGTTCATTACAGTTCACCTAAAAAAATGATTTGGGATAAACTTGATATTTTAATGATACTTTTATGTTGTTTGTTTGTTCTTTTTGACATTTTAGCAGATATACGGATATTGAACAGGCTGTGGGCTGTCATAAAAGGCAAGGCAAGGCAAGGCAAGTTTATTTATATAGCACATTTCATACACAGTGGCAATTCAAAGTGCTTTACATAAACAGGAATAAAAGAAACAATTATACGAGAAATAAAAACAAACAGAATAGAAATAAAATAAAATAAAAGCTGATAAAATGTGTTATAAAAGAGTTAAAAAGAAGAGAAAAACATAGTAGTTCGATCTGTCGGACATAGCACAGTGCTCATTCAGTAAAGGCACAGCTAAACAGATGTGTTTTCAGTCTTGATTTGAATGTGCCTAATGTTGGAGCACATCTGATCATTTCTGGAAGCTGATTCCAGCAGCGAGGGGCGTAGTAGCTGAAAGCCGATTCACCCTGCTTTGACTGAACTCTTGGGATTTCTAATCTATTTGATCCTAAAGATCTGAGTGATCTGTTAGGTTTGTATTCAGTGAGCATATCTGTAATGTATTGAGGTCCTAGGCCATTTAGCGACTTATAGACCAGTAATAATACTTTAAAATCTATTCTAAATGTGACTGGGAGCCAGTGTAAGGACCTGAGGACAGGTGTGATGTGCTCTGATTTCCTGGTTCTGGTCAGAATTCTGGCCGCAGCGTTCTGGATGAGCTGCAACTGTCTGACTGTCTTTTTGGGAAGGCCAGTGAGGAGGCCATTACAGTAATCCACCCTGCTGCTGATAAAAGCATGAACAAGTTTCTCTAAGTCTTCACTGGAAACAAAGCATCTAATTCTTGCAATGTTTTTGAGATGATAGTATGCTGATTTACTAACTGCTTTGACATGACTATTGAAACTCAGATCTGACTCCAGAGTCACACCAAGATTCTTGACCTTATTTTTTGTTGTTTGACCCTTAGAGCCAAGGTACGCATTCACCTTGAGAACCTCATCTCTGTTCCCAAACGCAATCACTTCAGTTTTCTCTTTGTTTAACTGAAGAAAGTTTTGGCACATCCAATTGTTAATTTCATCAATGCATTGGCAGAGGGTGTCAATGGGGCTGTAGTCATTAGGCAGTAAGGCTAGGTAGATCTGAGTGTCATCAGCATAGCTGTGGTAGGAGATTTGGTTCTTTCTCATTATTTGGCTCAGAGGGAGCATATAAAGGTTGAACAGGAGTGGTGCCAGAATCGAGCCTTGTGGGACTCCACATGTCATGGGTGTCCACCCTGACCTATGGTCACCTATACTGACATAGTATCCTCTCCCTTCAAGGTAAGATCTGAACCATTTGAGGACCGTCCCAGACAGCCCAACCCAGTTTTCCAGCCTATCCAGAAGTATGCTGTGATCGACAGTGTCAAATGCAGCACTGAGATCAAGCAGTACCAGCACTGTTAGTTTGCCTGAATCTGTATTTAGGCGGATGTCATTGATTATCTTTATAAGGGCGCTCTCTGTACTGTGATGTGGTCTGAAACCAGATTGAAAATTGTCCAAACACCCCTTGAAGTTTAAGAACTTGTTAACCTGGTTAAAAACAACTTTTTCAATGATTTTGCCAATGAAAGGGAGATTTGAGATGGGCCTGTAATTGCTCAATATGGTGTTATCTAGGTTGCTCTTCTTCAAGAGGGGTTTAACAACTGCAGTTTTAAGTGAGTTAGGAAAAATCCCCGAGAGAAGTGAAGCATTTACCACTTTTAGAAGATCCTTTTCTAAGCAGGTCAACACCGTTTTAAAGAATGATGTGGGGAGCGTGTCAAGACTGCAGGTTGATGTTTTCATAATTTGCACGATCTCTTCTAAGATTTTGCCATTAATTGCCATGAAATCGAACATAATGTCTGATTTCTTAAGTTGTGGTTGAGCTAGTCTGACGTCGACACAATTTGGCTGATTGGATGAGCTGATTGCCTTTCTGATATTATTGATCTTGTCAGTAAAGAAATGAGCAAACTCATTACATTTGCTTTCAGAGAGTAGCTCACTGGGAATCCGACTGGGGGGGGTTGTGAGTTTCTCTATCGTTGCAAAGAGTTTACGAGCATTGTTTACGTTGCTGTTTATAAGGCTTGAAAAGAAAGTCTGCCTAGCAGTTTTTAGTTCCATATTAAAAGCACGAAGACTGTCTTTATAGATATTATAATGGATTACTAGTTTCGTCTTTCTCCACATACGCTCAGCTTTTCTGCACTGTCTTTTCGTCATTTGAATTCTTGGGGACCTAGTCCAGGAACCCCTTTGGCTGCTAGTTATCTTCTTGGCTTTAACAGGAGCAATGTCATCTATGACATTCTTAACTTTAGAGTTAAACAAATCAAGAAGAGAATCAACAGAGTCTGCAGATATACTTGGTGCTAGCGATATGGCCTTCATAAACTGCTCATTAGTGTTCTCATTTATGCATCTCTTTCTGACAGAGACAGATCTGTCTTTAATAGCTGGAGTGATCAATATATCAAAGAAAATACAGAAATGATCAGATAGTGCAACATCCTTAACAACAGTTGATGAAATGTGTAAACCCTTAGTTATAAGTAGATCAAGAGTGTGTCCACGATTGTGTGTGGGTCCTTGAACATGCTGAGTCAGATCAAAAGTGTTCAAAACAGTCATCAGTTCTTTTACAGCATTGATTTCTGGATTATCAATGTGAATATTAAAATCCCCAGCAATGGTAAAATAGTCAAATTCAGAGGTTACTAATGATAACAGCTCTGTAAAATCATCAATAAAAGCTGGAGAATATTTTGGAGGTCTGTAGATAATGATCAGTAAGATACGTGGAGCACCTTTTAGTGCTATACTCAGATATTCAAAAGACAAAAAGTCACCAAATGACACTTGTTTACACTCATAGACATCTTTAAACAGGGCAGCAATGCCTCCACCTCTCCTATTGGCTCTGCAAACACTCAAAAAGTCAAAGTTTAAAGGAGCTGTTTCATTCAGAACTGCTGCACTACAGCTGTCATCTAGCCAAGTTTCATTTAAAAGCATAAAATCAAGGCAATTTGAGCTGATAAAATCATTGACTAAAAGTGACTTATTGTTGAGTGATCGGATGTTTAAAAGTGCTAACTTAACAGTTTTAGCTGTTTTTGCTACAGTAGTCTCAGATTTATATTTAATAGACACAAGATTTGAGTGATTTACTATACGGCCTGAACAAGTCTTCGGTTTTCTGTCACGTAATACAACACATATATGTGTAGAGAAAGCTACAGGCACACTGGGTTCCTGCTTGTTCTGTAAACATCTGATAAAGACACTGTTATCTAAGCAGGCACCCGAGACACATCATGGAGAGCAGTTTTGTTCACCAGCTGAGGATGGTGCGTTGTTGTTTGGGCCCTGGCGGTGGGGCAAATGTCGGAGGGCTCTTCCACGTGGGCTCAGAGGTGGTTGTGGAGCAGGCCGCTTTTTGGTTGGTAACTGGGGGCTTGCGGCAATGGAGTGTGAAAGTTTGGTTCCAGCATGCACCAGTTCCTCCATCTTTTTTGAGAAACCCAAGAGAGGCGAGCAAGGTGATAGTGGGAACGTGTCTGGCGACAGAGGCTGTGGCTCTGGAGATTCTGGGTGCTGAAATATGTTTTCCTGGGTGTTTTCCTGAGGATCATTTTTTAGTGACGAGACATGATGCTGTTCTGATGCGTCACAGTCTGTCTGTGTTGAGCAGAGGGCCAGCGATAGTGTCTCTATCAACAGTGGGTGTTTTGGCTGCGTGGCGTTATCACTGTCCTTGGGTGATGCGTCAGCCCCAAGTCCACTCGGGAGCTGATTTGAGGTCCTGTGGTCATCTGGACATTTGCTGGGTGTGTATGTGCCATTTGGATTGAGGTCAGTGGCACATACAGCTGATGGATGATGGAGGGAGAAGAAGATATTGTCCTTTAGTACCTTTGCACCAAGTTTGTTTGGGTGAAGGCCGTCTGATGTCAACAGTTGTCTTTGGTTCCAGAAGAGATTGAAGTTGTCAATAAAATTCAGTCCTTTCCTGTTACATGCTTTCTGCAGCCATACATTTAGACCAAGCAGCCGTGAAAACATGTTAGTCCCTCTTGCAGGGAGTGGTCCACTGATGAACGGCTGAATTTTCACTCTTTCAACTGTTTCCAAGAGCTCACAGAAATCTCTCTTGAGCAGTTCTGACTGTTCCTTCCGAATATCATTCTTCCCCACATGGATGATAATCCGTTTTGCAGTCTTGTGCTTCTTCAGAATTTCCTTAAGTTCTTTGTTTACATCAGAAACTGTTGCATGAGGGAAGCAGTATGTCATTGTAGATTTGCTCCTAAAATTCCTGATTATTGAGTCTCCTACAACTAGTGTTCTTATCTCAGGTGCGATCGGAGCAGAATGCCGCTGTCTAGTCGGCCTTGAGCCTCTGTTCCATGCAGAGTTAGCTGCTGAGTCATGCGATCTCTGTCTGACTGCATTTGGGGATTCTTCACCCATAATACTCAATACTTCATATCTGTTCTGAAGCTGTATTTGAGTCCGAGCTGTATTTGGGGTAGAGGACGCTAATGCGGCAGCATATGATCTGACCCCACGAGTACCCTTTGGTCTCGCACCTTGTTTATGCCAATGCTCATTTTCAACAGCTTTAATCTGTTTTTCAGTGCTCGGAATAGTGGTAGGAATAGATTTATGGGACTCACCGGCTATTTGCTGTGAGCGTCCACAATGACGCTGCAGTTCTGGTTGGATCGCAAGTAACTTTGTTTCAAGAACTGCAATCTTTTGTAGAAGTTTGTGGCAGTTTGTACAGCAGTGAGAATCTGAATTAATCCGATCCAGAGGCATTTTCACAGCCGTGTTTTCCCGTCTCAGGAATGTGAGCAGCTGATAGCTGGTAGCGGGAGGATTGTTTAGACGATAATTCCCCTCTTGTTAGTAAAGCTATATTCCAGAAAGTTTGTAGAATCGATGCTGATCATCAAGTTGTGTCGTTTGAGCACTGTGCTGATAGGCTCAAGTTAAAATTAGGGTTTAAGATATAAAAGCAAGTGAGCAGAGAGCGGAGCAGTAGGCAAAGACGTCCGAACAGTAGCGAAGCAGGAAGTAAAAAACTGTTTGTTCTCATTTGACCCAACATTGGTCTAAATTAACCTAGCATTTTTTTTAAAGTGCAAATATTTCTCTTACTCTCTCTCTCTGTCTGTATTTATTTTCAGGTTGACAACAATAATACTATATTTGTATCCACATCTCTGTGCACTGTACTGAAATAAAGAATGGTTATCTGTGTGGCTGCAGTGGTGTTCAGTAATAGGCATCTCCCTCACTGTATTGATCTGGGGGTCTCAGTGACGGGACTCACGCGGGCGGATGTAAACGTACGTGGCAGATCCACGGAAAGCGATTAAGGAGGAGTCAGTGGCACAGCGCGGTCGCCTGGAGCAGCCGGTAAGCCTCCAATCTCTGGCACCCACAAAGAGCAGACAGTGACATTTCTCAGCTTCCCAATCCTCCTCTTCTTCTCCCCCCTCATCCTCCAAGTCCCAAACCCCCTTTCTTCATCCCGACACCTTCACTAATTCAGCAGGAGAAGCAGAGAGAGGAGTGCTAGGGGACACATGGTAAAGGCTGCTTGTTGTTTTGCATTATGGAGAGTTAATATAAAGAAAAAACAATGGCCCAAATCACATTTACTAACACTGAAATTCACAGAAGTATATTTAGCAGTTTTGCATTACCCTGAGAGACTCAGGAGAATTTTCTCGGGAAAAAACAGTAGATCTGGTTCCCCTTTTGTTCCTTTAAAGGCAAGACATCACAGTTCAATTCAATTATTTTGTATAGTGCTGTTTTGCAATAATTATAGTTTCAAAGCAGCTTTAAAAAAAAAAGATGCGCAATATTGCATTACAATCAAATTAAGTTATTATTAAAGTTACAATCAGATATAAGTTATTATATATAAACATGATTAACCTGCGGTTTTATACAGTAGCATGTACTGTAGGTCAGGTCTATGTGTATATGTATAATAAAGTGTATTAAGTGCATGTGTTGTCCTCAGTTGAGTAAAGTACGCTCTAAAAATGCCTGGTTGGGTATATATTTCTGTTAAATAAATTTCAATTATGGTTTTCAACCCAATGGTTGGTTTTGTCAGTATTTGACAACCCAGCGTTTTATTCAAGTGTAACATCTGAAGTAACAGATTTTTTTTTTCCTTAACAGCGTTTATTACAGAGTTATTGAAATTTCATGTTTACACTGTAAAACTCAACTGGCGACTTTATCAAATGAAATGAGTGTAGTTAACTCAATATGTACTGAAAGTTAATTCAACTTATTTGAAAAGAGTTTTGAACTCAATGTTGAAGGCAGCGAGTTAATTAAATAACTCATTACATCAGCTTAAATGGAGTAAGTTCATAGTACTCATTAGGATTAGTTTTTTAACTCGAATGGTTTATAGCAATCGGTTTCCACAAATGGTTCAAGTTGCCTTAACTTATTGGGTTTTACAGTACTCAGTTGGTTTGAGTTCTCTTCATTTATTGGGTTTTACTTTGCTCAAATTGCTTCGTTTACTCAAATAAGTTCACAGTACTCATTATGATTAGTTTTTGAACTTAAATGGTTTGTTGCAATCAGTTTCCTCAAATGGTTTGAGTTACCTTCATATTTTGTGTTTTCCAGTGTACGTATAAGCAAATGAGGAAATGACTTATTAAAATGCCATAATTTCCATATATTTTTAGAAATGGATTAAACCTTTTCCAGAGATTAGTTGTTTAATTTTTTTAAACATTTTTAGAAATTAGTTATTTTATACTGTAAATTACACTATTTTGTCAACAGTCAGGCAAAAAATTAGCAATGAAATTTACCAGTGTCATTTTAGCATTTCTGTTATAACATTTTCTGTTACTTTAACTATAACTAATCTGTTAAGTTTTTGAGTTATGTTTATTTTAAACATATTTTGTTTTGTTTTTTGTAAATGTTCTTAAATGATCTATGTGTTTAGGCTTTAGTAGTTTTTTTATATATTATTATATTTGTTATTCAGTATTTTTATTTTAATTATATCTAATGTTTGTTTGATTTTATTTTGGCATAATTGCAATAAAATATGTTAAAATATGTTATTTTTTAATGTTTTTAATCCTTAATGTATATTTTGTCATCTAATAAAAATGTTGGTTTTGGATTGGTTAAAAAACAAAAATCCAAAATGCTTATGTAAAATCTTCAGAATATGGATGTATGGCTGGATAGATTATTTTAGTTTCCTTCCCACATTTTTAAAGGAACAAAAAGCTAAAGTGTTTTTTTTTTTGTTTTGTTTTGTTTTTTGACATTTTGACATCTGACAGTTCTACCTTTATGATAATTCAACAGTATGTTGAAAGGAAGCAAAGTTGACTGGATTGGAAAATGTCAGTGGCCCAAGACTTGAATGCCTAAAGTACAATGGCACTATATATCTGTACACTGCTCTCAAAACAAAACAAAATTATATTAAACAAAATGAAACAAAACAAAACATAACTCAAAAACAAAACAAAATCAAGCCAAACCAAAACCAAACCAATCCCAACAACAAAACCAAGCCCAACAACAAAAACAAAGCCAAGTCTATCAACAAAAAGAACCATAACAACAACAAAATTCTTAAACTGCTCCAAAACGATATGTACTGAAAGTAAAAAATCAGTAAAGGTTGGATTAATAGATAGGCACTGGTGAGGGTGGAGGTACAGTAGTATGCAACATGCAGTCTTGCGTAAAGGAAATTCAATTTAGATTATTGCGGCGGTCTGCTTTTGCCACCCGTGGGACTGAGGAGCTTGAAAATCACAGACCTTTTGTGAGTTTAATAAGGAGGCTCGGTCGACTGCAGCGTATAATCTCCATGTTGATGAAAAGCAGCAATGTGGCGACACACCCTGTGTTTGTTTGTATGTTTAATTGTATGAATGGCCCACCGCAGGTCCAGGCAGCTCCTGAACGCGGCTGATCTCATTTTGATGTAGCCTTGAGGATTTATTGATATAGTAATTCTCCAGGAGGATTATGAAGCGCTGCCTCATTCGTCAAACGCTAGCCGTACGGTTGGAGATTGGTGATCTCTGATTTCTATCCTTCATATTCTGCTCGTGCCTGTTGTGTTTCAAATTATGGGTTGCACTTCTGGATTTGGGAATTTCCATTCAAAAGAATTGAAAGAAATTATTTAAAAATAAAAATGTAGATTTATCTTTGTTCTTTGTTTTCCTATACATCATGAAAATAGCATAGGCGTGGAATTTGAACATGACATTTATATCACAAACATCTCTGGTAATTTATAGGAAATGCTATTTTGAACCAAACCAAAAGACCAAATTTTTAACCTATATATATATATATATATATATATATATATAACATAATTACTGTAATCAGTATATTGATTGCTACAGAATACTTTAGTGTTATCTACTGTATAGTCAACTGATAAACTGTAATAAATACTGCAGTATAATTGAGATGTAGTGTAGAATAATATGGGCAGCATGGTGGCTCAGTGGTTAACACTGTCACCTTACAGCAAGAAGGTCTTTGGTTTGGAGTTTCTCGCTGTGTTCGTATGGGTTTATTCCGGATGCTCCAGTTTCCCCTACAGTCCAAAGAATGTGATAGGTGAATTGGATTAACTAAATTGGCCGTAGTGTCTGAGAGTGTGTGGGAATGTGAGAGTGTATGGCTGTTTCCCAGTAGTGGGTTGCAGCAAGAAGGGCATCCGCTGCATAAAACATACACTGGAATAGTTGGTGGTTCATTCCGCTGTGGCGACCCTTGATAAATAAGGGACTAAGCTGAAGGAAAATTAATGAATATATGAATGTAGTATAATATACCTAAATATACTAACACTACAGTATTGGGTAATTTGTTTACACTATATTATGTGTTGTATTAGCACTGCAACTACAGAATTACCACAACAAATAAATTCAAATGCTAAAAACTAATTAGTAAATGTATTTTATTATTGTGTGGTTTAAAAACGCTACAGTATTTCTTACAAAATACTATAGTATTTTTTTATGTGTGTGCGGACAGAGATCTTTTGAGTTATAATAGCCGGCAGCTAGCTCTCTGCAACTTTCATATGGTCGCCCAATGAAGCTAAGCAGGGCTGCGCCCGGTCAGTATGTGTATTGGAGACCACATGGTAAAGCTTGGTTGCTGCCGGAAGTGGTGTTAGTGAGACCAGCAGGGAGCGTTTAAACTGTGGTCTGTGTAGGTGCTAAAGCCTTAGTATAGTGACAGGGATTCTATACTGCTCAGTGAGCGCCGTCTTTCGGATGAGACGTCAAACTGAGGTCCTGACTCTCTGTGGTCGTTCAAAACCCCAGGATGTCCTTTAAAAAAAAAGAGTAGGGGTTTAACCCTGGATACCTGACTAAATTTGCCCACTGGCCTCCGTCCATCTTGGCCTCCTAACCATCCCCATATCATAATTGGCTCCATCGCTCTGTCTCCTCTCCAACAATCAGCTGGTGTGTGGTGCAGTCTGGCACAATATGGATGCCATTGTGTGATCCACTTAGATGCTGCACACTGGTGGTGGATGGGGAGATTCCCCCCAAAATTGTGTAAAGCGCTTTGAGTGTCCAGAATATCGCTATATAAATGTAAGGTATTATTATTATTATTATTATTATTATTATTATTATTATTATTATTATTATTATTATTATAATGAGTAATTAAATTTCCTAGATAATGAGTAAAAAAAATATTCCCTACAGTAAATTTCAATATGTCTCTATAATTGCTGCAGAAAGACTTATTTCATGTTTTTTATAGGATTATTTATGGTTTAGACGAAATAATTTGCTTTTTAATATTCCGCGAGGAGAATAATAAACCTCGATGAACCCTTTTCCCCCCACTTCACTAGTTGTTTACAGTTTAACAGAAGTTTCTCTCACTTTTGAGCAAAGCTCCATGAGACGTTAGAAAAAGGTGGATAAATGGGACATGGTTTGTTGGTTACTGAATATCTACCTCACTGATGGAACAGTTGTGCTGGAGACATTGGCAGATAGTTTTGGCTGAGCGGATGAGGCCTCTTGGGAGTTTTGAGTTTCATTTGTAAAATCTGGACAGTCTAATCATGGAGGTAATACAGTGTGAAGCAGACGCTGGTTTCTCTTTCTCTGAATCTGCCATGAAAGCAGTTTAACAGCATTTATAATGCAGGAGCTGCATCTTGTGATTGCATTATTCTTGGCATACTTTGTGCTACTGTGTCTCTTTTTGTGTATTCCACCGGGTAACTTGATGTTAAACGAAAATGGTATTGTAAAAACCTTGATGTAGCTGATGCTAATTGGTCAGCTTGGAATTTTATTATTATTATTATTATTATTATTATTATTATTATTATTATTATTATTATTATTATTATTATTATTATTATTATTATTATTATTATTTTATTATTTGAATGTGTTTTGGTTTGTTCATTTTATAAATTTCCTTGTTTCCGGTTGGATTAAGTTTGAGGTCACGTGATCCTCCGTGATTAATTTAACCAGCGAGAGTTGGTATAGACAGAATGATGAGATCTCAATGCAGACACGTTAAATGCTCCTGAATATTCTACTGCTGGTTAACAGACCAACACGGTAAAGGAAACACTGTTTGTATATTATTTTGTTTATTTTGATGTCCTCTTGATTATGTTGTGTTTGTGTGAAACATTTAGTTTGTTTGTTTATCTTTTTAGTTCTCAAAGTGTTCAATAAATAAAGCTTATGGACATCAGTATTTGGGAAGCGTGGACTGTTTAATAACCAGCAGTAAGCTACACAAGATGTCTATTTGACATCCACACATTGATACCCTTTTGATCACCAAATAACAACAAAAGTATTATAATATAAGGACAATTGGATTCATCTGAAAGCTTTATTTTTATATTTATTTTATACTGAATTTTGTATTCCTACAATGCATGCAAACCATCTTAATGTGAAAATGACATCATACTGACATCTATAACATTGGCGTTAAAAAAAAAACATGAAAAATGCATTACACCACAATTCTATAATTCATTTTTGAGGTTTTTTGATGCCAATATTGGATGTCAATTTGATATCGTTTTGACATCAAGGTAGTCAAATGATCAGATAGATTTGTATTTTTGATAGGTTTTTTAAATGTCATCAAGGTGTCCACGAGAATCCTAGCCATAGGGTTGGTCCATATTTTGTTCAACTTTGGGTTAAAATGAACATGGACCAATGGCATGAACACAAGAGAACTAACCGAGTTAGTGGCGCCATCTAGCGGCGGTTTGTGGATCTGTCCCGACATTGAGGTACAAAGTATTCACCTTATTCTCCGCGTATGAGCGGGCGCAGCCATTTGAATCTATTTGGCTCGAAACTTCCGGTCTCCTTCACTTCCATTAATTTTTAGAGGTTAAAAACAGCCCGCTATGCTGCTTGATGTTGCAAACTGATCTTTTCATATTATATTATTCTACTTTTTATGTATAGTCATGCAAACACTTGTTTGTAGAGCTAGTATTTTGACTGTTTTCTGCCGTTTATTATTTCTAGTCATTTTTCCCATAGGCAACTGAAATCGGAAGTCCTAAAACAATCGCAAAAATGAGCGCGATTCTGCGTAGTAGAATAAGGTCAATAAACCAATTAAATATTACTTGGGTCACGATTAAACTGCTAAACAACTGGTAAAACTGATTAAATAAACTGATAAAATAAAAAATAAAACTTAAATTGTGTGTGTGTGTGTGTGTGTGTGTGTGTGTGTGTGTGTGTGTGTGTGTGTGTGTGTGTGTGTGTGTGTGTGTGTGTGTGTGTGTGTGTGTGTGTGTGTGTGTGTGTGTGTGTGTGTGTGTGTGTGTGTGTGTGTGTGTGTGTGTGTGTTTGTGTTTGTATTTATATATCCTCGGCTGATCACATGCCTGATTTAAATTGTACTAGTATCTAATAACTAGTAAAATATTATGTATTGTCATCATGGAAAAGACAAAAGAAATTAATTAAAACTATTGTTGTAGTTTTTTTTCTCTGTTAAACAGCACTTGGGAAATTCAAAATTAAAATTTCACAGGTTAATACTTTTGCCTTCAACAGAATACAGTTTCTTGCCCTGTGACTGATAATCTGTTTGCAAGAAATGTGTAATGCTACAGAGAGAAACTTCCTGTGAAACTAAGAAAGCATTTAATATTTTAGTAATATTGGCACTTTATCTCTGTCAGCACTTTTTGCATTATATTTAAATCTTACTTGCCATTATAAATTGTTTTAACAGCTACAATAATCATAAATTGTTACAGTAGAGAGGGATGAAAACATTTCCTTATTATGCCCAATAAAAGGTTTGAAACTGTGGCTCTTACGCGAACAGGCCTCTAAAAAGGCATCTGTCTCAATCAAGGAGTTTAATGCTGTTTTTATGTCCAGATGGCTTGGCTTTCAAGCTGCTATTTTCAATTCAATTGTAATGTATGGGTGCTTTAGAAGACAACCATCACTATTAGTGTTGCTCATGCATACGGTAAAGGGTTTGAACAAACCCGTAATCAGGATTATTAAACTTCTGTGAATACTTTGCGCCATTTGTGCCACAGACATGAATGATGACTTAAATTGTGCAGTTTGTAGAGTTAAGAAGTGCTGTTTTCAGAGCTGCTGCATGAATCGTACACAAGAAATCAATGTTTTAAAAGTAATGAAATCAATAATGAAATCACACATGGAAACAAAACATATGGACATATAAATAGGGATTTTATTTTTTGTTTGTTTGTATGTTTGTGTATTTATTTAATTTATTTATTCTTTTATTCATCTATTCGTTCATTTTAAAAACTGATCTACTAAATTTATATAAAATGACATGGATAAATAAATATATTGGTTTGTTTGTTTTTTAATTTCATTATTTGTTTCATAACCTATAAATGCTATATTTACTTATTGAACTAACAATCAAACAAATGAATAAACAAATTTGGATTAAAATAGTTTCATTTATTTATTTAATTAATTACTTTTTTACTTAATGATTTATGCCATCAAATCTATCAACTACATTTATTTTTTTAAGAACAAACAAACGAATGAATGAACAATTGAACGAATGAACAAATGACGAATAAACAAACGAACTGACTAACTAATTAATGAACTAACTAACTAACTAACTAACTAACTAACTAACTAACTAACTAATAAACGAATGAACGAACAAACAATTTAAGGAATAAAATAAACTTGACATTCATTATGTTGTTTGTTCCATAAATCCTAACTACTACATTTACTATTATATTTAAATCAAACAAGTAAACAAGTAGAGAATAAAATAAACTTGTATGTTTGTTTGTTTGTTTGTTTAATAAAATTTGAAATAAACAAACATAGAAGAAATAAAATGAACTTTTTATTTATTATTATACACAGGTAGATGGATGGATGGACTGATGGACGGACAGATGCCACTCTATCACTCTTCTAATTTTCCAACGATTTAGCAAGTCTTTCTTTCTTTCTTTCTTTCTTTCTTTCTTTCTTTCTTTCTTTCTTTCTTTCTTTCTTTCTTTCTTTCTTTCTTTCTTTCTTTCATTTAAGGGACTTTTGCCACTAAAAACAGCGAGAAAACCTCAGCTACATCTTGTAACAGCATATGAGAACATTTAAAAGCACTCCCAGCCCACACAGATCGCTCACTAAGACCAAACTTCACTGAATCTCCAGTAGTCCAAGTCCATGTCACATCTGAGCAAGTCAAAACGAGGAGATGCGACGGGAAACATTTAGTTTTCAGCATTAAATTTAGTAGCCATTCCAGTGCGTGTGACGTCTCGGGGAGATTCTGCCAACAAACCCATCCAGATGACATATCAGTCAGAGCAGTTTGACTTTTACTCAATTAAGTGTTGGCACTAAGCAACTGGAAATCGAATGTATTTCGCATTAGGCGGTTTCTTTGTTAATGCTTTGCTCTATGCATCCGACAGGCCTCGTCTCAATGTGCCAGAGATGTCTAAGTTGTGTATTCTTCAAAGCTGGCTAAATGTGTTCAGTGAGTCTAATGGTTAAAACCCTCTGGAAAATAAAAAATCTAAAAAGATCTTTTTGGTGTTACCATCAGGTTATCTATAAGCTGGTGTGTTCCAATCACTGACAATATGTGCATTTAGAAGATATAAGCATTCAAAACTATTTTTAATGTCCTCTCCTAGCACTTCAGCTTCTCGTCAGCTCTTTTGACCAATGAAATGCTCTTTCAAGTATCTGAAATGTCCCACCTACAAACAAGACAGGGCTGAAATCTGTTATTTATTTATATGCAACTGTCTGTTCACTTGAAAGTTTCATTTTAAACACTTGCACATAGTGCTCAGCATATCGTCGCCTTGGACTTATAAGGTTCTATCTGCGTTCTAAATGATTTTGAGATATTGAGCTTCAAAGTTTTTGCATTTCATATAGCAAACAATATGGGTGACAGTTCTGTTTCATACATTAACATGACAGAGACCCTGAATCAACTCCAAATGTAAATGATCAAACTTCTCTTAAATTTGCAAATTGGGGTATAAACAATCAGGGCAAATGCAGATCGAAGCTTCTAATTCTAAAATATTTTTTTCTCTTGGAATTCTAAAGTTCTTTTTGGCAGATCATTCATTGAAGTATTACTTTTCAAGAAATACAATCAGTCTGCTTATTAATTTAATAAAAAAAAATTATGTAACATTTTTTGCTTTTTATAACATGTTTTGTTTTAGGATGAATATTTTTTTTCTTGTCCGAATTAAGCATACAAGGCTGTGCTAAATATTTTGTCCAGTGCAGATCTTCATTTGATGTATAATATGGTCATATTTATTGAATTATATGCTTTATATGAATTATTGAATTATATTTATTGAATTATATGCCCCATGAATTAAATTAAGTATTTGCCCTTCACGGCTTAATATTAAATTTAAAGACTTTAAAAGAAAACAGACATTGAGCAAATCAGTTTAATAAACACTGAAAACTGTTTCACTGACTATATATCCACAAATAAAAATATTTCACATTTAATATATTACATTTTTTAATAACTGTTTCTTTTTCAACACTGTAAAACTGAACATTTCATCGTCTAAATGCTTCTAAATCATCACATTTACACACATCTTTTCAGTTTCAGGTTTCTTCTCAGTTTTGTGTTGTGCGGCATCTTTCCCGCTGTCAACCGGTGAAAAAACTAAGATGATCCTGATTGGTCCTCACGCGTGCATTCAAAATTCTGATTTGCTTACAGAAATAACCTTGTAAAGCCAAGCTAGAGTTCGACTTTGTAGATAAAACTTTTTTTGTTTTTTAAATAAAAAGTCTAAAAATGTACAACTTATGTAATAAGTTAATTAATGTAAATAAGTTGTCATTTAATAAGAATATGTCAATAACTCAATTTTTACAAAAATTTCAGATAGAACCTTATAATTCTAAGTTGATGGTATTTAAATACACCCCTCAGAAATCTGTCTTTTAAATTCAAATTTTTAATTGGAAGCTATGCAATATTATACTTGTGCATATACATTAGATTAGTCAGTACTGAAGCCAAATCTGGAGCTTATCTAACAAAATAATTTGCGATAACGGTCCAAAAACTAGTATACCCAAATTTATATGTTATAAAAAAATATTAAATACAAATAAAAAATTTCAAAATCAAAAAAAGTGGGAAAAATTTGTTGAAATTTTGTAGGTTGTAATTTATTTTTGCAATATTTTGCTTGAATTTAATTGTATTATCTTTCAATTTCAAAATATGTTTGGTGACTAAAATATTATTTAAATAAATGAATCTGTTTAATAAATCTGTTTTGTTTAAATTTTAAGTTTACAGGCAACTAAGAGATTCAACATTTATTCTCTCACACAATTACACATGTCTACTGTACATTCTGTAGTGTGCTGCACTGTAGTTGGGGTGCTGGAAAAAATCGTAAAATAATGGCTGTTAAATTACAGAAATTTCCTTAAATGTAAATTTCCAGTAAATTTGTGTAATTTACTGTCTGTTATTTTACGGTAAAAGTCTGTAATTTAACGGTCGTTGGTAATTTATGTTTTTTTCCAGCAGCTGAAAAAAAATAAAAAGTAAAATAACAGATTTTTTTTTACAGTGTAGCTAAGTTTGAGTTAATTTAGTCAATTTTTGCTTTAACTCTGAAACTATCATTCTGTTGCCTAGCAACTTCCTACTTGGAAAAAAACATGCATTTACTTCAGACATGTCTTTAAAACTTTCAAAAACATCATCGTCATTGCGGTGAAAATCTTTGCTTCTTTACTTGCTGGACAAATTAAGATACACACCTTTGTTGGTGGTCAAGCAACTTGTACACACTTATAGGCTATATAACAAAAAAAGTATTTTTAGGGTAATAACTTCGTAAAATATGACAACAGACTACTAAATCTCAATTATAAAATCTCAGTCAAAGTGAGAAAGTAATAATAATGTTACAAAATTCAGTTCGGTTGTCTAATATTAGCAGTCAGAATGACCACTAGACCATTTTGAGGGATGTAAACAAAAACAGTGGTCCCAATGTAATTCCTGTTTTACATTTTTAATTTTTATAGCTTCCGAGAATCCAAAAAGAGCCACATATTAATAACTTATGTTATGATAGCTGTTTTAACATCAAGTTATGATTAAATTGGCTCTTGTTACAGTTCTGGAATAGTTTGAAAACAAGCAGTCTAGAATATATAGAATCTATATAGAATTCTGGTAGTTCCAGTGTTAAAGTCATGTAAATCTCAGCAACACACACACACAGTCTGCTCTAGACCCGCGACACGACAGCACAAAGCAGATCATATGTCCACAAGTCATATCGGACACATTTGAATTACACTGAATGCTGTATTTTTGAGAAAAGAAACCATTGGACAGAGCATTGCTATTATATTTTGTTGCTTTCCTGAGTCAGATGCACTTAAACTCAATGTGCAATGTGGCACCAGGCACGATGCAAGTGTTTTTTGCTAGTTTCATACTAGCACAGGCATCATTTTCACATCCTGCACCACCTTGTTTAAATAACAAATGCATTTGTAGAAATGCTAGTCTGAAAAGAAGGTGTGTTAAGCAATGTTGGTGCATTGAGGCAACTGAAATAAACCCTGATTGGGAAGAGAGTCTGATGCACATTACGCCCAAAACACACCAATAACTCATTAAAATATCACACTATGCGCTTGGCACACGCTTGGCACACTGACTATTTTTCCTGTCCTTAAAATAGCAAAACTGGATTCAGACATGCCCTATGTGCTTAGATCATTAAAATAGAGCCCCATCACATTTAATGGCAGAGCTGATATAATTGCTTATGGCTATTTTTTTAAAGGGGGAGGGGCTTCTCTACATGCCCTGTTTTCCTGTTTCAGTTGAAATTACGACACACATTAAATTTGGGTGAACCTTTAAATTTCCACTGAGTTTTCTGTCTTTAATCTGAATCCTTTACTTACATGAGTGAGAATCAGATTATGACTCTTACATGTTATGTGCTATGTGGATTATTGTGTTTAATCCACAGGCTCACAGACTGTCATGAACATTCTCAGAACCATCTGCTAAGGCTGTGGATTAAAGGTAACAGTGTTGTAAATAATGTTCAGTTTCTCGCACAGACAGTAGTTTCACTTCATAAGACCTCAATGAATCACCAGGAGGCTCAGGTATTCATGTTTGTTTCGTCTATATACTGTGTGCCTTTTTGACAAAGTGCCGAAAGATGTTGTCTAGCATTTAATGAATCACCAAGGACCACAGTTTCAGCTTAAAATCTTTTTTAAATCCGCTGCTGAAAAAAAGTCAAAGTGAAAAAGTCACCTACAGCTTGGATTGCCTTAGGGTGAATAAACACTGTAAAAAGAATTGGGTGAACCGTCTCATTACGGATTCAGAGTTTCTAACCTCTTTCTAAAAGCTTTGTGTTCAGAGAAGCCACATGCCACCATCATTTTACAAGAAAAGAAAATAATTCTTTCTGCAGTGTTTTGTCCTTTGATCAGGATCATTACCAGAAAACATTTCCAATATTAAGCACGCTTTATCCATTAGCCTGCACTTGTTTAGTCAGTCTGCACCAGTGGTGTAGTTGGGGGTATATGCATATATACTCAGTATGCCTACTTTTTTCCACTAGCTGTTAGGGTATTAAGACTTCTGAGGATCAATAATTGCGTATACCCTCGGTATACTCACTTGTTTTGCTAATTAGACTTCCCCTTTAAGTGTATACCAATTTTTTTTAACTCTCATCCTAATTTGTTGCAATTGGTGCATTTTTGTTACTATTTTGCGCCATTCCCTGCCCCCTGATGACCACAGCAGCTGTGAGAAAAATTTTGTGAGAAAATTTTGTGGGTTTTTCGAAGTTAACTGAATGATGTCTTGGTGAAACGTTCAGGTAAGATTACAAAACAGCATGGGCGGGTTGGGTGGGTAATAGTACTACACCACTGGTCTGCGCGTCTTTTATGCTTTGGTAGATTTTACACAGAATGTCCAAGGAAACTCAAACGAGCATCTACAGATTCCTCAGAAATGCCAAGGACCTTCCATTTACAGCTCTTCTGGCCTTTGGGTATTTAAAAAGTGTTGCAAATTATTGGCCAGTGTATAATCCATTAATACCCTTTTCATCTTTGAGTGATAAGTGTCAGATTTGAAGTGGAAAACATGAGTAATGATGCAGAGGCTGGAATAAGCGTTGGTTGGGCTTTGAGACCCAAAAGGCAGTTTAGAGCAACAGCAGATCAAGTCAATGATTTGTGTTCGTTAAAAATAAAAAAAGTAGTCTCCTTAAATAATTTTAGTGCCAGTTTTTTTTTTTTTGGTTAAAGGGAAATAAAGGAATCGCAGAAAACATAATTTGATGATCATTTGATTTGATATATATACATGTATATATATATGTATGTGTATATAGATGTTATATGTAAGTTCACAGCAAGAAGGTCGCTGGTTCAAGTCCCGGCTGGGTCAGTTGGCATTTCTGTGTGGAGTTTGCATGTTCTCCCCGTGTTATATACACTGAAAAAAATTAATCAAAGATGATTCCTTGGATTTACTAATTTTTTTACGTTAAGTGGTTGTAAACAATTTATTTGTGTTGAATTTAAACAAACAAATTAAGTTGAATATTGCTCAATTTAATTTGTTTGTTTAAATTCAACACAAATAAATTGTTTGCAACAGTTTTGCATGCAACACTTTTTTCAGTGTACCACGTGGTATATAACCGTGGGTTTCCTCCGGGTGCTCTGGTTTCCCCCACAAGTCCCAAAAACATGTGGTATACTGTAGGGGAATTGGGTAAGCTAAATTGTCCGTAGTGTATGTGTGTGAATGAGTGTGTATGAATTTTTCCCAGTGATGGGTTGCAGCTGAAAGGGCATCTGCTGTGTAAAACATTTGCTGGATAAGTTGGTGGTTCGTTCTGCTGTGGCGACCCCAGATCGATAAAGGGACTACGCTGAAAAGAAAATAAATTAATGAAGCAAGGACATTTTCACAGTATGTCTGATAATATTTTTTCTTCTGGAGAAAGCCTTATTTGTTTTATTCCGGCTCTTATAAAAGCAGTTATTATTTAAAAAAAAAAAAAAAAAACATTTTAAGGTCAAAATTATTAGCCCCTTTAAACTATATATTTTGTTCGATTGTCTACAGAACAAACCATCATTATATAATAACTTGCCTGATTACCCTAACCTGCCTAGTTAACCTAATTAACCTAGTTAAGCTTTTTAATGTCACTATGCTGTATGGAAGTGTCTTGAAAAATATCTAGTCAAATATTATGTACTGTCATCATGGCAAAGACAAAATTAATCAGTTATTAGAAATGAGTTATTAAAACTATTATGTTTAGAAATGTGTTGAAAAAATCTTCTCCGTTAAACAGAAATACATATATACATATACATATATGTACATTTATTTGTTTTTTGATAAACTCTAACCATTATATTCACCAAATGAAATAACATAAATATTTTAAACAAATAAATATAAATCAAACAAGCTAATGCATATGCTTACACCAATAAATTATTTAAAAAATGATTATTTAAAAAAATATAAAAAATAATTTATATTTAAAAAAGAAATAAAATGAATAAATAATCAATCAATTAATTGGTGTCTTTGCTGATGGGAAAGCAGATGGGGCCGGGTATATATACACATATATAAACTCCTTTGAATTAGTTAGTTGGCCTAATGACCAACCAAAAGCATTTAATAAATTAATCTTTAAATGAAAGCAGATCAACATTTATTTTGAAGTGGAATAAAGAAAACAGGGTCAATACTACTTTATTATTATGAAATATACCGCATTATAATAGCTTTTAGGCCAAAGTGCAGCCTGTGGAGATCGGGGGGCGGTTCACTTACCGCCTCTTCATGAATAAATCAGCATAACTCCGCCCACTAAGCGCAGAAGCCGTTGCAGAGCGCCTGTATGCGCACGGCGTCTTCAGATGATAGCAGATCCGTGTCGCTACAGTTCACACACATACACAGACACACAGGTCCTGCAGACGAGCTGCACTCTTCATCTATGCTGATCTCTTCATTTATGCTGATCTCCTGATCGCAAACCCTATACGTTTGTTACGTACCGACTGCTTCGCGCGGAAACCGGGAGTTACCTTTTACCAGGAAAGGAAAACACAAGGGCGAAGCGTTTACACTTGGCGAAGGTGTTCTTCATCCCCAGCAGTTCATATTACGGACACCAGCGCGAAAGAGCAGCACATTCGGTCCATACGGCTGCATGTGAACACAACGGGTATGTACAATATCCATATATTACTATTTGAGATAATGGATATAACCTCTAGTATGTTGACGAGAAATGGGCGACGGTTACGCTTCGTTTCCGAGCTGCTTTCGTCGTGTTTGATCAATCAATGGACCATTTTATTTATTTACAACGTTATGACTAACACATGCTGGTAAGGCAGTTGGACTTTTCAGATCTAATATGACTAATTTGAAATGACTGTTTGAATCTCCTTTTACTGGATATACAGCTGTATCTTATTTGGCAACAGTGTTGCGCGTGCAGTGTATGGCACAGACGCATGGCAGCTTTGCTACATTCATCAGTTAGTTGTGTTGATTAATTAATAATGTGTGTGTGTGAGAGAGGGAGTGATTAGTTACTGCTAAAAAGCTAAAGTAAGGGATTACTTATAATTTTATGCAATTTATTCAGTTACTTATAATGTACTTGCCTTAAATACTGTACAACCATTGAACATTCCTGTATAAATCAATTCAGAGAAGCAGAGGAAATGTGTTTTTGTTATACAAATATATTTAGCTAAATAATAATATTTTTCAACTAAATGTTTCATTTAGAGGACGATTGAATATGCTTAAGGAGTAATTTTATAGGGATTTTAAGTTTAAGTCAAGTAATTAAATTGCTTATTGACTAATTAGGTAAACTTTTCAGACATGTTAATTACAAAATCAATTTAATTAGTAATTGACTTTTTGCAGTAACTGACCCATCTTCTATCCATCTATCCATCCATCCATCCATCCATCCATCCATCCATCCATCCATCCATCCATCCATCCATCCATCCATCCATCCATCCATCCATCCATCCATCCATCCATCCATCCATCCATCCATCCATATATATATATATATATATATATATATATATATATATATATATATATATATATATATATATATATATATATATATATATAAATTTAGATATATAACAATTAGGGATGCTCCGATCGATCGGCCAGAGATCAGTATCGGCCGATAATCATATTTCATGACTCAATCGGTACTTGCTAATCTGGCCAATCTCATGAACCGATCGCAATTGTTTGTTTACGAGATCATCAGAATCTGAAAGGGCTGTGTTTTCAACAATATTGCAAGTTCATTAAAACCTTGTTGGAAATATTAGGGAGAAAAAAAAAAAATATATATATATATATATATAGAAGTAATGGATCTGTAGTTGTGCATTTTAACTAATTATGAGACATTGAGTTGAATTGTTCTTCCATTTGCAGTGTTTCCATATTGCTTTGTCAGTAATTTTTCTTACCATTTTTTGTATCTGTATTCTCTATTATTTTCTGTAAAGCTGCTTCTGACCATGACGTGTCCACACTAAATGGTGATAAGAGACATGTTTAAGGAGTTATATGCAACATCTTTAATTTATTCTCTTAGGTAAGGAGAGATCTTCACTTAAGTAGCATACTTAGAGGCTTTATGCATTATAAAGCTTAAAGCATCAGAATCGGTACTTGGTATCGGCCGATCACCACGACAAGGAATTGGTACTCTGTATCGGCTACAAAAATCCTGATCGGAGCATTCCTAATAACAATTATTGAGATGGGTTTATAATTAACATAACAGCATTTAAATATCAAATTGCGCCCGCAGGCCTTCTGGTTCAGGTTGTAATCTTCTGATGTTAAACAGTACCTTGCAAGCCCTGAATTATTATTAATCAGAGAATGTGCGTATATCTCATGGGACTTGGAGATTTGTGGCGGGAAATTGATGCATTCTATCATTATTTCATGCAGTGAACAGAACCAGAGTCATTCTTCCCACATCACGTTTCTATTGGCCTTGTCCTTTTTAGATCACTGATTGTCTTTCATGCATTAGATCACCTGCTTTACTGCCATCCTAATGTTAAGCAGTGTTCGGCAGGTGTGGCAGCACACTTTTGAACTTGAGTGCCAGAGAATTTAGCTAAACTTCTGTTTGGCCCATAAGCACACCCTGATGATGGCTTCTGTAGTCGTAACAGGTTGATTGTGGTTGTTAACTTCATATCCTTATTCCAGCAAAGGCTTTTAATTTCATACCATATGTGAGTGTCATTTACGTCTTCATAGACTGTTATCCCTTTAGAGAGAATGCGTAATCCAAAATGATCCGAAAATTTGGGGAAAATAGGTGTGGTAAGGGTCGCGCACTCATTCTTAGAAGTGATTACCGTACTTAATGCTCATTTAGACATGATTGGCTATCCATAATAGCAGCTGTGGTGAAGTGATTAGGGATTTCAGCATGCCGTCTGGGTTTTGGGGGCTTTAGACTTTTCCACAGAAAATCATCTCAGCTGTGTCTCAACACCAGCAACCACATGAAATATGTCTTCCATGGTCTGGGGGGGTATCAGCTGAGAAAATCACCCAATCGTAATTAAACGTTGCAAATTGATTCACCGGCTGGCCAGTATTGCGTGCGTGCATGTGTGTGTGTGTGTTGAGAGAGAGAGAGAGAGAGAGAGAGAGAGCAGGATGAATAGGCCTATGGGCTCTTAACTAAACACCAGTGAAGTAGGAGAACTTTTGCTCATGTTTTAGAGAGAAGAGGTATTTGACAGGTATATTTTCTTATACGGCACATTTCATCTGCAAGACAAGTGAAATTCAATTCAGAATTGAAGGCAGCATGAAGGGCCGCGAGGAGCTGATAGATTTGACACTGTTTAAATTGGTTTTCCCAAAGTTAATTTCAGGCCTTGTTGTTTTGACCTCAAACAATGAATAGTGTTGCCACTTTTCAGATCGAATCTCGGGCGTTCGTTTCTTATAACTTCCAAAAGAAGCATTCTCAGACTCTATTGAAAGCTAGCAGGCTTGCAATGGGCTCAATTTTGTTCTGCTTTCTCGACTGCAGTCTTGTTTACCTTGAATGTCGCTCGCTGGGATCTATGGGGAAATTTCAGCATAATCTCCTTCTCATAATTTAAAACGAGTGTCCCGCGCCATCCGATGGTTATTCGAGTATCAGACAGGAGGCCTCGTTGTCAAGGCAACAAGTCACCACAAAGCCGAGCATGCCAGGTGTTGCTCTTTAACATTTAGCCCTTTGAAGCTTCTGAACCCCTATGGGGACCTTTTATAGGGGTTGGTTTTCGTCATTTTTGCAGCACTTGGCCAGGCACACATTGTCATTCTGCTTGCCATATTGCAACCTCCCCCAAACACAGCCCCCCACACAATCTCCATTATGGTATTTTATTAAATTTTTAAAAAATCTTTGTATATTTCTATAGTTGTTTATATAAACTGGTGTTAATATTAATATTTAATAATATTATATTTATGTTGCAAATATACATATACAAATACAGTGCTCAGCATATATGAGTACACCCCATCCATCCATACATCCGCATATACATGCAGTGGGGGAAAATAAGTGTTGATCGAGTCATCATTTTCCCAAGAAAACATATTTCTTAAGGTGCTGTTGACTGCCAACAGGCAAAAAAATCCATACATGCAAAGAAAAGGTATTTCCGCTGGGTCGTTAAGTCATGAAATGTCTTAAATTTCAAAAACTAAATTTTTAACTAAATAAAAGTCTTAAATCTACTGAAATATTGTGTTGTCGCTCTCAATTCTTTTTTAAACCGGTCTTAATTTTCCTTTGTTCATGTATAGCTACCCAATCTGGCCAACACCAATCCAATAAATAATGTAAATAATAAAACTTGCTTTATTTAATAATGTGCTTTTTAGCTCTATTTACCATAATTGGTTTATTAGTTTTCGTACAATAACATTTGTTCCTGAACAGACTGTTGTGCATACATTTAGTTTAAAACCTTTAAAAATAATCTATATTTTTTTATTTTTAAGGAAGGTTATGTTGAAGTGTATGTATACAACTAGAGCTTGCTTGTTTTGACAAAATATTTAAAACATTTAGCTCAATTAGCTAAAATATAATTTTTTTTAAGTTATAAAATTTTTATTATTGTATTATTAAAATTACTAAATTATAAAAAAAAAGTTTGATAGGGCAAATAAAAATCTTTTCCAACTGGTCCATTCGGGAAAAAAAACCTCAGTGTTTAGCTCTGTATGAGTCTAAATTTTCATTCACAATGCTTTTAAAAATGTCTTAAAGTCTTAAGTTTTACTTGCTGAAACCTGCAGAAATCCTGAAACAAATTAGTTTACGAATTGTGTCGTAAAATGAAATGACGCAGGAAAAAAGTCTTAAACACATGAAGAAAGGGAGTTGTAGAAAGGCATGGAAAGTCCAGACAGCAGCTGAAATCTTTCAGTAGTTAGAAAGCAACCTGCTGCCCTCGAACTTTGACAAGTAACAATTTTTAAATCTTTTCTAATGTAATCAAATGAAATACAAACCATCTCCTTGTTTGTTTTGGAAACAATAGTTTACTTGTCTTGTGTTGAGAAGTACTGTGGATTAATATATTTGTTTCATAATTTCTTCAAGTTAAACGTTACCTTTAATATTTTAGCAGGGTGTTGTGAAGTCCATTCGTAGATTAGCAGTGTTGCCAGGTCTTCTATTTTCCAGCTAAGATTGACTTTTTACATTGTTATCACAGGTGTTTTCTTAGCCTTGGTGTTGTAATATGGGAAAACAAATGCAATTTCAGCAGATGTAAAAGGGTGTAAAACAAAATTTTTGGCTGAGGAAGAGCCCCTGTAGTGCAATTTCACCTGAGGCTGTCCCACTGGAACACAGTTTCGACGAAGACCGTCCTACTGCAGAATGCAGTTGGGCTACTTTTAGGCAAGTTTTCAATAGCAATTGTGTAGATTTGTTGTGCTGACCTGACAACCTTGTGGAAGAGACTACACCTTTCATTCACTTTGAGACATGCAGAATGCAAGCTGTGTAACTGGCAGTCTTTTGCAGTTTCACAGACTCTAATCCACATCATGATTTGATTGTGTACGGCTCTGCATTTGTTTTATTCATCCAAGTTTTGCCAAATTCTGTAAAGTTTTGTGAGATAAAGAGCCAATTCCATGTGCATGACTGGATTCCACTATTTTATCTTCATTTTATAAGACCCTATATTTTTGAATTTGTGTATGGATGGACAAATACACACATGTCGGTGGAATTTATGAATCTGTAAAACAGAAGGAGCGGCCTGTGTTTTGGTCCCCCAACTTTTGGTTTCCAGACCGGGGTCATCTTAATTATGCGAGAAGCAACAGATGTAGGGCAGCTTAGTGTGGTGCGCAGCTGTAGAAATCCACGGTGATTTAAACGCATTAAAAAGTCTTGCCTCATCTACCACCACACTATATAGTTGATACCATGCTAATTATTGCTTTTAAATATACCTTATGGTTGTTTTATTCCAATTGTATATCGTGGGTGTATCTGTTTCAGAGCTCCCTCCTCACTTTGGGGGTTTTAATCATCAAAATGACTTCTTGTTGCTTGAAAGCTTCAGTCATCAGTCTTATCAGGATCCTGAATAATGTCTATCTTGATGCCAGACTGGAAAATGCTGAAAATAGAACAGTTTGATACCAGACATGTTTCTTCCAGGCGACTGCCTTTCATGGTCTGTTGTTTAAATATTGGAAAAGCAAGACCCACCCCAAAGCCAGGTTGTTCTATATTTAAACAGAAATAAATATATAGACAAATTAAATATTAATATTTATTAAATTGTCTGCCAAAATTACTTTTTTTTAAAAATCTGAAATAAAATATGCTAAAATAAGTATCTAGATGGAGAAACTGATTTTTAAAAGTGCCACAGTGTACATTGATTCAATAGGTCAAATTATTCTAGTAGTAGTGTTGTCAAAAATAATATTTCGATAAGCATCCATATTGGAATATTTAAAGTGATTCGATCTTTCTTTTGGTTAGTATTGATACCGGATCTCTCACTCTCTCTCTCTCTCACCAGCAGCAGGTGAGATGGTATCGAATATCGATACCGTTGAAGTTATCGAAGTTAGAAATTACAGTATCGTGACAACACTAGTTGATATGTGGCTAAGATTAGACATAGGTATCGTTAAGGTTTTAACGGTATTACTACTTTTATTGATACCACTTATCAGTTCGGTACTTTAACGGTTCTCTTATTGATACTTTTTGTAGATTTAAAAAAATGTTTTCATAAAAAAAATTTTTGAACAGAATTAACAACACTTTATTTTATTATTATTTATTAAAATAAAACAAAACCAATAATTGTAAAACAAATAAATATTTTTTACCTGTAAAAGAATGTACAATGGTTTAAAGAAAATGACCCTCAGTTTTTAACCATTCAACATGTTTACCTTTTCTGGCAGAAATCGGGAGCTTTCTTGGTTTATTGTGCTCCCTGCAGTTGAAAATGCCCTCTTTGAGTTGCAAAATGCAGTTAAATAATCAGATGGGGATAGGGGTGCTCAGATTAACCTATTAAACATTAACCAAAAGGATGGATTTTTTACCGATCAATGCTACCAGTTAAACGGTTTAAAAATATATTTATTTATATTAATTATTTTTTATTTTGTGTTTTAATTTTTGCTGCATAAATGTGCAACTAGGCAGGGGATGATAACCGTTTCAAGGTATACCCTCAACTTGGAAAAGTCAAGGTTTTAAAACTGCCAACATTGTCTGCTGTACCGTTCATATTGTATATGTAAGATATATATTTTTTGATTTACCTTTTTTTTTTATTTATTTGTTTTTGTAATCTTCTCTGCTTTAGAAACAAGCCGGCCACAAATGGAAGCGTCACTATTCTATAAATCAAACAAATCCAATGTTTTACTTTATTTTTGCATAATAATATCTCTGCAGTAAGATAAGTTATATGGTCTATAAACAATTTTATGACTTTTATGAAATGAAAAGTTTAGTTTCTAGCATACTTTAAAAGGTCGAAAGGAATTTTTTAACACAAATATAAGACGTCTCATCTTTGACCTCTTTATAATTACATTTGCAAGTGTCTTACCATATGTAAAGCCACACTACTAACTTGTTTAATTGTTAAAAAAAAAAAAACAGCTTTTCTTATTTAGTAAAAAAGATTGATGTTGGTTCCTTGTGCACGTTCTCCTTAAATTAGAACCACTTTGTAAAGCACGTCTGCTCTGGGTTTAGTTCTGTAGTCTTTCATCAAGTCCCCATTGGGCCTCTGTTTCTGCAGTGCAGGTGGGATCGGTCTTATCACCACCTTGATCTCTGTGACACCCCCCCCCCCTCCATCAGAGAGAGCCCCGAACTCCAACCATCCCGAGGTCTGTCTCCAGACTCTTTATTTCCCATTTCTCTCATGCATTCCTGTGGGTCTGATTTAATTAAGCTATTTGTCAGTGGCTCTGCGCTCTCTCTGATTTCTGTGCTGGCGTTGCAGAGGGATTGGGGAAGTCTGGGTCATCAAACGTAAGAGCCAACTTGCAGAATGTGTGTTTGTTTTGGCTCACTGCCGTGCCATTGTGTTCTGCCCCAGCGTTCAGGCCGACGTTGGTTTGTTTGTTCCATAGAGACGAGGCACGAGGGAGATTTCATTAAGAAAATATCTAGTTTATTTTGTTCCCAGCTCATATCCAGGACACGTCCTGAGCCTAGAGTTTGTATTAGTCAGGTAACGTCTCTTATATTGACGTTTGTGTACAGTAGTGTTTAAGCTGCGGTGTTTAACTCGTTCTTATCCCTAAGTCTTTTTTTGGGTTTGGCTGTGGTTTTGTCTTCGTAGGTAATTAAAGCTGTTAAATTGCAATTGTTTTTAGGAAATGTTCCATGTAAAGTTTGATAATTGGTCTGAAACCATACAGGATTCAACAACAGCATTTCTGATATTTGAAAGTGCAAGATTTCATATTTTCTTTTAAGGAAAATGGTTTTACATAGTGTCTATAACAGACAAATATTGATATTCTGATAAATTTTGATACTGTAATATTTAAAACGATACGATATTGCTTTTGGTTAGTATTGATGTCTTACCAGCAGTCAACAGACCCATCTCATTGGTCACCAATGGCATTTTTTCCGAACTAGATAGCCTTTTTGGCACAGTATCGAAAATGTACCCCACAGTATCGAAAATGGAATCAAATATCAATATTTTTTCAGGTATCGTATAAAACTAACACTATCTAGTAGGTATGAAGCTAGGATAAGTAAAAAAAAATTATCTAGAAACAATTTTATGACTTCAGAAATTAGTGAGGGCCTCTAGCATTCAGTATTAGACAAACATTTAATAAATGCATAATGATCGAATAGGTTTCTATGTAATTTGTTGGAGGCTAATTGGCATATTGGACAAAAAAAGTAACATTTAAAGTATTTTGTATTTCTGCAAGATATATTGTTTATTATAAAGTATTTTGCCAGATGACCTGAATGGCTTTAATTGAAAATAATGTATCAGTTTAAAATGTTTGGGGTGATATTGTCTGTGAAACATAATGCACATCAATAAAAGTAACATACAAGCATATATTAATACAGTAGGAGAAAAATTTATTAAACAAGTGTTTTGTTTCAATGGAGTTAAACTGTATTCTGGCACAGAAATTAAATAATCTTCATAGTCTTCACTGTAATAATAATAATAATAATAATAATAATAATAATAATAATAATAATAATAATAATAATAATAATAATAATAATAATAATAATACGGGTGAGTGTATGGTGTTTCCCAGTGATGGATTGCAGCTGGAAGGGCATCCACGGCGTAAAAACATATGCTGGATAAGTTGGCGGCTCATTCAGCTGTGGTGACCCCAGATTGTTAAAGGGACTATACCAAAAAGAGAATGAATGAATGAAAAATAGTAATACATTTTAGGCACCTTTCTTGACACTCAAGGTCACCGTACAAGAGAGCAAGGAGTGTCAGTTTAAATAAAAACACAATATAAAAGTCAGTAGAATACAAAACAACTTTAGAACTACAGTTGAGTTAAGGAGAGTAGGCTGTTCTAAATAGATGTGTTTTGAGTTTAGATTTGGTGACAAGGCAGACGGGAAACAGTGAGGCGAATAAAAGAAGAAGATCTGAGTGTTTGAAAGGTGTGGCGTTATGGAGGATAAGGTATAAATGAAATAACCTTTACTGAAACTACAACAATATTTGGTGCTCCTGAATGCTTCAAACTGAAATGTTTACACAGTGGCATGATTTAAAAATAAATTGGAAATTACAGCTTTATAATTAATGAATAAACCACTTCATTCCTTTTCGTAAGAATAACTATTAGGTGTAAATGTTAAAAACATTAATTACATATATTAAAAAATCAGAATCTCACTTTTAAAGGCTAATTATAAAAAATTGTATGTATGTTTGCATATAAATAGTGATACAATGTGTACAAAAATGCAGTTCTGCCATTCACTTATGTCATTTCAAAACCTCTTGCTTACTCATGTGGAACTGAATTATAGATTTTTTTTTTTCAGTTTTTACAACTAAAGTCTATATTTTTGGACCTCTGAAGTCTTCAAGATATAATTTATTTTCATTTGTTTCACAGTAGACAAAGTCTTTTGGGGAAAATATTCCTGTAGATTTTTGGCCTGGTTTTCACAAGCTATATAGTGCACAAGTTGCATAGGTCACATATACTTTATTTTGAAGCATGACAGCCTCTTTAATTATTCAAAATATAGTATCTTGATAAAAATCGCTGAGCTCTATAAAAATCACCTGTTGTGTGAAAAAGAGAAAGTCATTTGGAACAATGTGTGAGAAAGTAAACAGTGAGCAAATGATTTCTTCAAACAATAGTGGATTGTTGACCAAAGGTGACCAAACCTCTTGTTCAGAAGGAAACAAGTGTAAATATGAGTACTGAAGCCACTTGATTTGCCTATATATATATTTGCCTAACGAGTCAGAGATGTACACCTTATAATTTCAACAACCTACATGACTTTCTGTTTCCTCGTGTACATCATTTAGAAGTTCCTAAAGTTCCCTTTCTCTTTTAAATGAAAAATGATCTTTTCCCTTGCATAGAGTTCAATGAGTGCACTTTACCATATACAGTCCACGCTTTAAGTCGTATATTAGCCTAGGGTCAGACACAACCAGTTTTTCCCTTTTAATTCCAGTTTATCCGGATGACGTCTTTCCACAACCACCAGCCAGCTACCTACTAGTATTTATTTACTTGGTTAGCATGAGCTGTTTGCTTTAAGAAGCACCTCTTGAGTGGATATATGATAAACACAAGCATGTGACTAGAAATACCCTAACTGCTAATCCTAAACCCGACAAACAGGTTTTTATGATTTTATTGTCAGAGATGGCAGATTGAGATCAAATTTGTTGATAAAAGATGAGAGATAATAAAACAGCAGGTCAAACATACGTTTCACCTCTGGTCAAACGCTGCTTTGGCTGTAGCTTAGCTTGTATGATGATGTACGTTATGATCACAATATTACCTTAAAATGCAAAAAAAAAAAATGTTATTTTATCAGCTGTAATACTACAAATACTCTTGTTTTAAATTTCTTTGCATTTCTGCATATAAAAGTAAACTAATTCTTAAAACAAATTGCAAAATCTATATAATTATGTGTTTAGGTTAGTTAAAGCAACTTTTAATTGATTTTTATTTTAATTTTATTTAGTTGAAACGTTTCCGATTTTTGACTTAAGCTATTAAGTACTAAATTAAACCAATGATATCACTAAAGATTAATAAATGATGTTGTAGTTTTAATTGTGAGTTCAGATATTTTAATTCATCAGTCAATATCTTGTATATGCCATTAGTCAGAGTTAATATGTTAATATTAATGATATACAATAATGAAATCATTATTATTATTATTATTATGTAATTAATATAATTATATAATAAAATAATTGAGTATTTAAGTATTTGGTGATGTTATGAAAAACACTGCCATAACAACAATATGAATATTTTTAAAAGGAGACTAAAAAGAGCCCATAATAACAACATACTGCACGTTCAACCCAGACTCATTGGAAATGCGTGCCTCGGCCCACATTTTTGCAAAACGTAACATACGTTGCTCTGGGTACGTTTAGTTGCATGTTTCAGATGACCAATCCACTAGAGGGCGCTGTCTTTATTTTTGCTTATTCGAAAATGTTACTGTAGAGTATGTTTTGTAATACGTTGCAGATACACGTCCTTGTACTTGTCCACAAGAATGCAGGCCTTGATGTACAGACCACCTAGAAAACACTGACCTAAAGCCAGCCATTAGTGTTTTCAAAAGCAACCATAAGTGGAAAGTGCTCTGCGTTTGCATATAAGTTTTACCTTGATTTTTGCATTGTTTATCTTTTTTTGTATTCATTAGGTGCAAAGAACTGCGCTAAATAATCCATATTCATCAATAATATATCCCTGTATGTATCAGTGTGAAAAGGAACAAAAGTTGACATCAGATGTTTGACTGCATTTTAACATCACATGTTTGACCCATAGCATTAATTTTAGAGATGATCCTCTAAGAAGAAGAATACTCCTCTATTTAGCATGGCAGATGAAGAGCGGGATGCGCGGGTAAGAGGTTACTTGATTTCTATAGTGGTTTATGTATGCAAAGATTAAGTATCAAACGTTTGTTAAAGCAATGGCTGCTGTTGTTTATAATGTAAACTTTATAACGTAAATTAAGATCATCTCCGTTAATTAAGTCAGACTGCGCAAATGGTGCGCACAGTGAACCGCTTCGGTCATTCCCGCGTTCTCAGGGAGTTGTGATTGGTTGAACAGTAAGCTCGCATCTTATTGGCTACAGGGCACGAGTGACTCACGTGGGAGGTGTGTGCTGACAGGAAAGTCTCAAAAATGCACACACTCGTATTCAGGGTGAGTCGTACGTGAGAGAGGATTTGCACATTCTCATTCAGGATGAACTCGTGAATTTTAAACATTCAAAACTTTTTGTACACTCTTATATATTTGCAAATGGTGTTTTGCATTTGTGAAACGTATTTTATGAAAATGTATTTTTATTTTGTGCATGTGAATTGTTTTTGTAAGTATAAATAAATATTTTACGTACGTGAATTTGGCTACGCATGTGTACATCGTGTCTTTTGCGTGAATTATTATTGAGTCTAATCTCTCTCCATATTTTTAGACCTGTGATTTATTATTAAGCATTTCTATAGAGCTTAAAAGACCAAAGTTATAACGCTTGTAGCTTCAGATTACAAAGATTATTTATTTATTTATTAAATGAAGACTATCTAATTAAGTTATGTGATTGAATCCTACATAACTTGTCAGAAAATAAGAAAAACAGCACTGTTTGTTTCATTTGCTTCTTTGCTTTTTTGTATTTATATATGCATGTAACTTGAATATTATGCAGAATTATCCCAATTAGCCTAAAAATATGATAAAAAAGGTATTCAAGTAAGCTGATGAAATTGTATTTATTGCTAAATGAATAGCTAAAAAAACAAAATATCGAAATGTAACATTTTTCCAACATCGTGCAGCCCTAGTTGAAATATGTTTTTGCAGTTTCACAAAATGTAGGCTGAAGCACAGATTTCCAAAGAGCATGTGTTGTGCTTGTTCACCATCAAGATGTTTTGTGTTATTGAATATCAACACATGTCTGCAGTTGATATTGTATACATCTTGAAGCACATCTCATTTATCGTTTTTAGCAGGAAACAAGCCTCCTCGGATAGCGCTGGAGACATAGCTGTGCCTCTGTAAAGACCAGGCCTACTGTACTGTCACCTTTAATGGAGAGGGCGAGCGGAGTCCTCTGATTCGATATGATGGCTCTTTAAGTCTTGTTTCTTCTTTTAGTCTGGCACACACCGTCTCCTTCCTGCTGTGGTGTTAAGTTGAATGCGCCCCTGTGAGCTGCTAGCGCGTTATTCCAGTGGCGTGTGTTGCAGCGGCTGCAGGTTAACTGCAGGATCCATCTCTGATCTGACAGGCCTTCGCTGGATGAAACCAGCCACCCAGAGAAGCTTTGTTCAGTGTGAGGTCTGTTAAATCTTACACTCGAAGCTCCAGCTGCTGGAATGAGAACACAGCTTGTCTCCTCAGATTTTATTCTAGGGACTAGAAAATCATTGTGGAATCGTTTTTTAAAGAGAGTTGTTGGTTAGAACACATAGTTCTTTAAATAATGTTTCATTTGAGTGTGATTACTACGTAAAATATTAATGGAATCTTTAAATTTTAATGAAATATATTCTTTAAAAACTAAAGTAATGTATTTCTAAGATTGTTTGCATAGAGAACTTAGCCCTTTCACGCGTGAGTTTTAAATACTCCAGCTGATCCTCCTGCGTGAGTTCTTTTTTTTGTGATCTTTATTTAGAATTCATTGGCGATGCATCAAGCATTAAGTGACCCACCAGCCCCAATGATCTATGTTTATGTCGTAGTTTGTTTCTTTTTGCCCTTTTCTCCAAATTTTGACAAATGTTCTCATTATATCAGGATCTTTCTGATACTCAAATTTTCAAGTATGTGATAAAACTTACATTTTGTCTTTTAAACAGTTTAACAATGATCATATTATTTGTTATATGATGGGTAATGGGTACTGTCGTTGTTGCTAGAAGGGATACAGCTGCAATCGGATATAAATGAGAATTATTCATATTATCTTTTAAATTATGCATTAATTGTATTTTATTAAATGGGATACAGCTTAGGATACTTGCATCAATATAGCGTAATCTATTAAAATGGTATTTTATTAGATGATGCTATATTGACGCAAGTATCCTCAGCTGTATCCCATCTAGACTTCAGTTACTCCTGTAGTGTGGTGAAGACTAGATGGGATACAGCTGAGGGTACTCTCATCAATTTAGCATTATTTTTATTCAATTCAATTCAATTCACCTTTATTTGTATAGCGATTATACAATGTAGATTGTGTCAAAGCAGCTTCACATAAAAGGTCGCAGTAAATAGGAACAGTGTAGTTCAGTTTGTAGTGTTTAAGTTCAGTTCAGTTGAGCTCAGTTCAGTGTGGATTAATAATCACTACTGAGAGTCCAAATATTGAAGGGCAAATCCAACGATGCGCAGCTCTACAGATCCCGAAACATGCAAGCCAGAAGCGACACTGTACTTATGACACTGTACAGCAAATAATATTTTTACATAACCGTAATGGTTGGGTTTAGGGTTGAGGTAGGGATAGATGCGAATAAAATACAATTAATAAGTCATTTAAAAATTCAGATTTATTTATCTCATCAACTTACGATCGCAGCTGAATCCCTACTAGAAACAACCTAGGAGAGATCCACATCATGTTTATTCATAATTTTCTTCTGAAATGCATGAAGGTAAGGAACTGTTTATCTGGGAGAGCAATAGAGAAAATACTCTTGTAACATAAACAGTGTATGTCTTATTTGAACACAGCAAATAGTCCAGTTATATTGAAAAATAATTATTGTTACCATCTCCATAGACATCCGTAGGTATTTTACAAATCTTAAATGGTCAGTTTTGCTTGTAGTTATGTGTATGTAAATGTTTGAATCCTAAAATAGATATTATGTGTTTGAAAGCAAGGACAAATTGTGATTTATGACAAGCGCTGCATACCTCATTCTGTGATTCAGCGCACGCCATCAGATTAAAATTTTAGCAGTTGATGACGTGCGCTCTGAACGTTCTAATCACACCGGTGTGATTGTATGCTTCAGGAAGCAGCCAAGGCTGATCACACCGGTGTGATCATACACATGAAAGGGTTAAAGATTGCATCGCATGTGATTATTTGTGATATTATGCCCTAAAGAAAACATTTTTCAAGCATCAAAAAACTATTATGCAGATTTAATTAATTTTTAGTTTACAGTTTATTATATATGTTTGATTGTATAAGACCAAAAACATCATACATTTTTTATCATGATTTACAGAGATATCATAAAGTTCAACAATAGTTTATGTTTATAGTTTGTGTATCAAAAAAACAGGTATATTTAGTTAAAAAAAAAACATTTATTGCAATTTTATCTTTATAATTTTAGCACTTGTCAACAATGAATCAATGTAAAATATATTTGCATTTAGTATAACTTATTAATTTGCATGTTGTACAGTGCTCAGCATGTATAAGCATCTCTCACAAATCTATCTTTTAAATTCATATTTTTAATAGGAAGTTATACAATTTGTGCATATACATTGGTTTACTTAGTACTGAAGCCAAATCTGAGCTTATCTAACAAAATAACTCACGATAACTGTCCAAAAACTAGTAATCCCAAATTTATTTGTAATACAAAAATATTAAATACAAATAAAAAAAGAGGAAAAATCAAGAGAAGCAAAACAATTGAAAAAAATAGTTGAAATTTTGTAGGTTATAATTAAAAAAAAAAATTGCAATATTTTGCTTGAATTTAATTTTATAATCTTTCAATTTCTGTATATGTTTAGTGGCTAAAATATTATTTGAATAAATAAATATGTTTAAATCTGTTTTTTTTAAATGCACCAAAATACATTGCCTATATTCACTGAGAAATGGATATAAATGTTCGTTTTCAAAAGGGGGTGCATTCATTGATGCTGAGCACTGTAGGTGCACGCCATGTCATTTTTTTTGTACAAAAGAATTATAAATTAACACTTGTACTGAATGATGTGAAATTCTTCCACTCCTATTTTGACATTTTTCACAAGTTATTTAAAAAAGTTATTTGCATACAATTTTCTTTAAAAATGACTTGTGTTTTTAATTTGATGCACACTTAAAAATGGGACATGGAAATCTTAACTTTCAATTTATTTTAGTCACGCTTATCATTCAGTTGAAGCTTGCATTAAATAATCCCTGCTAACATTTCTTAACATCTCCTCCAGCTGATTCCTTGTGATTTTGAAAGTTGTAGTCACACAATCGCTGCCGCATCATCTCACATATGCTCCATTCTGCTGATGTTGTGCCGTTTACATTTGCTGACTCGCATGATTCAGGCTGCTGGTCAAACAAAAGCCGGCGTTTAAGTGATGATGAAAAAATCATTGCCACTTGTTTAGTGCTCCTTTTGTTCTTTGTTTTGACCACAGTTCTACAATCAGCCATTGAATACAGAAGTAAAGCAAGCAGAGCAGAAAGGAGAAGCGGAGGCTTTTCAAACATGTGTGCTGTAAATCTAGCGCTGCTCTGTTGTGTCAGACAGTCTGAGTCATTGTTCTGGCAGATGTCTGTCCGCTCACCTTTGACCCCTTCGCTTGAGGCCACAGCAACTGCCCCGTCTAAGAGGACTGTTAAACCATAGGCGTTTTTTTTTCTTCTTTTTGTCATTTGAAAATGTGGACGTGTCACTTAAGATGGAGACATTGCACAGACGTTGGTTATATGGCTACTGAATTTATCATCATTTATGTCTTTTAAACCATGACCATGTGGGAAGCATAATAAATGAGTGTGCGTGTGTGTTTGTGTGTGCGTTTCCCAGTGGAAATTGAGGGTATTCTTTCAATATGCAACTCATTTATTCAAGTTTTCTCCATATTCATTAGTGCTAATATACCATCAACACCTGGTCCAGCTGGTGACAGCAGTGCGCGCGCGCGTGTGTGTGTGCGCAAACACTCTGAATGTTAGGCTGTTTGTATCCATGCCCCTCTTTCCTCCTCTGTGTGGGCTTTTTTCACACTAGTTGAAATGTAAATTTGCTTACTATAAGCTTTTAAAACAGTGCATACAGTATTGTTCACAAAGTTTTAATGTATTTAATGAAAGGGGAAAAAAGACCTCATCAAAGTTATTCATTCAACAAAGCTATTAATTGGCTATTTATTTACCATTTTACCAGCAAGGAGTTCTTAGTAATTGAAAATTTAATATAATCAAATATAATACAATCACTTGTTTTATATATTTGAATAGGTACAAGTCATATTAAGTAGCTATGTTTCTTTTGTACGTATAGACTAGCACAAAAAGCTACAGGTACCTACAGAACCATTCAACATTTTAGTGGAAATAGTAATTGTTTTTTTTTTCTCCCTAATGTTTATTAATTTTGCATGCTCTGGCATATCTGCTTTTTATTTCCACATTTATTGGTCAATGTAAAAGTAAACTTCCTGTGTATGTTTAGGACTTCTGATTCTAAATGAATAGAATAAGAATAATATAAGGGGAATAAATGGGAAAGCTGTTTACAGTATAATCCGATATGTTTTATACAGTATTTAAAGAAATGCCAGCTTACGAGATTTCGCAGTGAAATAAGCTGCTGTTCACAGTTAATAGCTAGATTCAAATGACAATTAAAGCCAAACATGTTACATTTACAAATGGCAGCACTTACTCTTGTGTGAAAATACTAAGCGAAGTAAACATTTGTTAGCTAAAGTGTAAAATTCAGTCTTAAAACCAACATTAAATTGTGCTAATATTCCACTTTTAAGTATGTAACATGACATTTTTCCAGTTAAACAGGATTTTCAAGGAAATTTTCTTGGAGAATATTGACATCAGCAGACCATAAACATTGCTTTAGAGGCTTCAGAGATTTGTATTATTCAATATTTAGATTAATATGTGCTGATCAATAACTCTCAGGAAGTCTAAAGATATGAAAGAACTAAATTACAATTTTTATGCCCAACATTCACTGCAAATTTCAGTAACGATTATGGTGAAAAAATGGACAAAAGGGCACCAAACTGCTTTCTGTTGGTCAATATGACAAATCCAATTATGAAATCGATGTGAGTAAAACTTCCGTCATTGCAAGATTCATGATTGTTCGGACTGCAATTGAAATGACTAATTTTTCTCCCCTGAAAAAATTTCAAAACACTGTCACAGCAGTTCACAACTGTTTTACTTTAGTGGCTAATTTCTCAAAGAAAATATGTATATTCATTTCTTTATTTTTTTTATCTCTATGCAGTTGTTCTCTGATTTTATCTACTTATGTATCTAAAGTACTTCATTTGGTATTAATATATTTATTTCTCTTGTGTTAATTGACTTGGTGAACGTGGGGTTAGGGGATGGAATTAACAATGGACAATAAACAACTGTTTACCTCTCTCATTATTTAATTTGTTTTGTCACACAAAAGACCCAAATAAAAAGATTTTAAAAAATGCATAAGTAGGACTTCTTTCAAAAAGTCCCACAATTTACAACAAATTAAATTTGTACAAAATGACACGAATCGGCCAGTAATTTTTCAAAATGGTAAATTAAATACACATTCATGTGAGCATTAGACACTAAAAGTGGTGCTGGAAACAAGGGCTGCACGATATTGGAAAAAATTGCCATTGCAATATTTTATTTTTCTGCAACAGCCTACATGTTGCGATTTTATTTATTAGACATTTATATTATTTATTAGATATTATATTAGACATTTAATAGCTTTATTTGTAAAGCATGAATAATTTTAGGAACTTAGTTGTTTATTTACATATATTATGTAATCATTTTAGAACAATAATAGGGTGATTATTTTTTGTTATTTTTTTTATTATTATTATTTTTTAATATTATTATTATTATTTATTTATTTATTTAAAAAAAAAATTTTGGGAGCGAATTTGCATAAAATGTAATAAACCAAATCACAAGCAATGATAAATACAGTAAAGCGAAGTTACAAATGAAATAAATGCTTTTTTTTTTTTTTTTTTTTGGAAGTCATTCCAAAAAGTATTCAGGTATTCAGGCTCACAAATTGAACAATTTCATGTAAAATAAATAACCCTTTATAATCTTCATTGCGTATATTCTGCACATGAATACAATTAATGTTTCTTGAAGTTACTAAAAATAAAATGTTCTGTGCCTGAATGCTTTACGGTGACGCAGTGGCGCAGTGGGTAGCACAATAGCCTCACAGCAAGAAGGTCTCTGTTTTAAGCCTCGGCTGGGTCAGTTGACATTACTGTGTGGAGCTTGCATGTTCTCCCTATGTTCACGTGGGTTTCCTCCGGGTGCTTCGCTTTCCCCCACAAGTCCAAAGACATGCTCTATAGGTGAATTTGGTAAGCTAAATTGGCCGTATTGTATGTGTGTGAATGAGTGTGTGGATGGATGAATGGATGTTTCTCAGTTGAGGCTGGAAGGCCATCCGCTGCGTAAAAACATATGCTGGGTAAGTTGGCGGTTCATTCCGCTGTTGCGACCCCAGATTAACAAAGGGACTGAGCCGAAAAGAAAATGAATAAATGAATGCTTTACTAGTTTGAAATGCATACACAATCACATGCAAATGATAAAAGTTTTTGGAAACGTTATGGTTGAACTTTGCAATTGTCACAATCATATGTGTTTTTAATGCCTACTCTACTATAATCCTGATTTGACATTGCAGATCCTGCGATGTGACGATTGCGAATGTGCACATTGCGATCTCGATGCTGAAATGATATATTGTGCAGCCCTACTTGAAACCAAGAAATACTCACTCGATGTAATGTTTTGTGTGGTGTTCGACCTTCGCATGTGACCTTCACACACTCCCAGAAGGCAGCGTGTCATGACTATTATTGTTTTCAGTATTTAACGCTATTGGAAATAAGACACCTTTGACCTCTGTCTGTTCATTCTCTGAAAATGCCCATGTAGAAACAAGACCCCCTTTGGGTAGAAGCAACAAACAAACTGAAAAGGCTGCTGAGACTTGTGTGTTTAGCACGACAACAGAAGTGGCTCCTTTTTCCTTTTCATTAAAGAGTCTCAGAATGAGAATATCTCTACCATATGACATCTGTTTCCTCTGAAGATAATCTCAGGCTTATATGATCCTCAAGCAGACAGCTGTTTCACTGGGCAAGTACAGAAAAGACTGATTTACCGCTTTCTTGTTGAGGTCTCTGCAGGGAAGTGTGTCCAGGTGAGGTGCTCTGTCATTTTTTTGCAATAATGCGAGTTGCGCTAACAGGGCCATTGCTATTGTGCTAATGCAGCTGTGTTGGATAACTCTGGCTCTGGCCTCAGTGGTTTGGATTATCACCAACATGATGCTATAACAAAGATGTGAGTTTGTTTCCCTCAGATCTAATAGATGTGTACTGCAACACCTGAGGCCTCGATTTAGGTTTTCACATCAAGCATTTTGATAGATAATATGGGTCCCCAATGGCATGCCTTGAGCTAAGCCAGTGATTTGTACAATCAGGACACATTCCTGGATAAACATACTTTTGTTGGACAACATTACTGTCATAGAGGCATTCAGTTTGACTACTAAACATATGCAGTATGATTCTTATATTGTTATATTTCTGATAAAAACATGTTGGTTTTGGTTGTTAATCGTTGTTTGTTGTTGTTGTTATTGATCCTCAAATTTGACTTCATGACTCTACGGTTCATTAAAAAAAGCATTAAATTCTAGATGTGTATTATTCAGGTTACACAAGTGAAGGTAAACAGTTGTGGATGGGCATGGACTGGTATACGTTTCTGACGGTATGATAACCTTGGATAAAAAAATCACGGTTTCACAGTATTGCTATGATTTGTTCTAAAATAAGTTATTTATACATTTCTGGGTAAAAAAAAATTAACAACTTTTTTTTTTCCATATTAAACAGAATATTTTAATTTAGGAAACAGTTATAATATTTTGGAACAGTGAACATGTCAGGCTAAATAATTCAGATAAGTTATTGACTTCAGCTGTCTTCATTACTTTCAAAAACATAGATTTCTTTACAACACAAAATATATAGTATATATAAAAAACGTACATGTACCTTAGGAACGGTATAACAGAATATTTTAGTGGTTTTAAAACCTTGACATTTTCAAACCGCTGTAAACCTTGCAACCAGTTATCATCCCATGCCTAGTTGTGGAAGATTTTATTTAAAAATGACAGCAGCCCAAATTAATGAGCAATCATCATTACCATTCTTCAACTAACAACAGCAAAGTTAAAACTCCAGTACTAAAATTGGAAATAAGCATTGTGGCATTTATTAGTGCACTTAATGCATAATTTATTAGAATATTACATGGTTCAAAACACAAACATGTTTATTTTATTTTACTGAGTCCTTTGTTGATTCATCAGTATGGAAGTCTATTATGATTACTATAAAAACATTTGGGCGACATGGTGGCACAGTGGGTAGCACGATCGCCTCACAGCAAAAAGCAAAAAAGTTGCTGGTTCGAGTCCCGTCTGGGTCAGTTGGCATTTCTGTGTGGAGTTTGCATGTTCCCCCCAGGTTTCCTCTGGGTGCTCCAGCTTCCATCACAGTCCAAAGACATGCGGTATAGGTGAACTGAAAAAAACCCCGAAATTGGCCGTAGTGCATGTGTGTGAATGAGTGTTTATGGATATTTCCCACTACTGGGTTGTGACTGGAAATGCATCCGCTGCATAAAACATATGCTGGGTAAGTTGGCGGTTCATTGCGCTGTGGCGACCCCTGATGAATAGGGGACTAAGCCGAGGGAAAATGAATGAATAATAAAAACAGGTTTAGGAGCACCAGTACAATCATAGAAGAATGAATCTGGAGTTCTGAATTAAAACTATATCAACAACATTTTTTGCTTTAGTGTTTTTATTGCAAATGATATGCAGCCTTATGCTTATTTTATATTTGACAATAAGTAAAATATATACTAAGTTTTTTTAATTACATGACCTTGAGAATAGTTTTAAAAAAAAAACATTGTCAATGCATGGTAAATGTTAAGGCTATGTATTTTATACTGATGTATGATATTTCTAAATTGTATTTCTACAATTTCTCTTTTTACAATGTATATCAAATCAGATGGCCAACAGTCACTACAGAACCCTGATACAAATCAAAATGGCAATTTTGTGAACCATTCCACCTATACATACTTATTTTTCCATAAATTATTCTGTAATTTTTAAGTGAAATTTTCACAAAATATTGAATGAGATATTCGCATAACCTACCACTAAAACCAAATGATGCTGATTAGCTGATAAGGATGCTGTTTCAGGCCTTAATCAGCCATTAACATCAGAGAACTAATTTTTTTTTATAGCAGGTTTTATTCGTTTCAGGTTCGCTGTCATTTTTGCATATTAATTGTAGCTGGATTTTAATACTTTCTTATATACTTAGATTTTAGGCATTCTTATATTCATTTTTGGTTTGTTTGTGGTTAACATTGCATTTTAGCATTTATTTGATAAAACATATTGATAAAAATTGTAAAATGAAGTTATGTTATGCAGAACATCAAACATACGAATCTGTTCTTTCTCTACTAATTGCTTCATATTGATATGACAAAATACACTGTAGTGGGTCTGTACATACATGTGTTTTGTTGTCAGTATTAAATGCTAATCTGTTAATCTGCAAATCTGTTGTTGCTGCAGATTAATCTGCAAAAATTCAACCAATCGGTGAACTAAATCACAAGATGGTGTTCTGAAAAACCTTCAACACAGAAGCGGAAGTACTTTTAATAGCATCTCTCTCTTCCTTCTGAGTGTATTTTAAGGTGTTTGTCTGATACTTTAAAGTCTCCCAGTTTTGCTTGCGTCAATTCCGCTTCCTCACAGCGCTCTTATGATTCATGTTCCTTATGTTATTTGCAGCCATAAATGTTTCGGTCAGACTCACAAATGCATATTTGCAATAAAAGATACAGTATATGAATGGGCGTGTTCTCTGCTCATATTTAATTTCTCATTTTGCATGTGACCCCGCCCCCTCCCAAAGTGCTGGAGCAGCATGTGCTGTTTATTATGCTGCTGAATGAGGCACCAGCCTCATTCTGTGTGTCCTCATTCTGTCTCCTTCATCGGAAGAGCGACCAATCAGCCGACTCCGCTTCGAAATCCGCAGATTTGCACAAGCTCTCTTTTGATATGACATTGCTCAGATGGCTAGCATACTTCCCTCCTCACACTTTGTGCCAATTCTCCATGCAGGTGGAGAAGCAGAGAGAGATAGTGGAAAGATGGATGGATGGAGAGATAGATAACACCCTGCGCTTCACTGGAGTCTCGAACTCCCTCTGAGGAGCTGGTGGATTCCAGCACTACGCTGGATTATTAATGAGTGTCTCGCCGAGAGAGAAAACCCAACCCCAAAAAGCGAGCACATACTGAGAAAAAAGGAGGGAGTGGCTGAGAGAAACGAGCTCAGGAAACAAGATAAAGCGAGTGAATGGAAATGAAAGGGTGCATCGCAATGGGAACGAGATAAATGGGGTGATAAAATGCACTACAAAGGCGTGGAAATGAAAGTGAGCTAGAAATGCATTGTGAACGCATACACATGTTTAGCATGCACTGGCTGGTCCACAAGAGCCAGCAGGCAGGTGAGATGGCAGAGTATGGAAATCAGCTAGTGATAAACCATTCTGCTTGTGTGTGTGTGTTTTTTAGGGTGTGTCACTGTGCCGGAGGGGTGGTTTGAGAGTAAAATGTGGTTGCGCAGTTGAACGTTGTTTACACTAGCTTCAATAAATGGCTCCGACTGCCTTTGTTTAGCATGCACAATAGGTAGAGCAGATACCTCACGGATGAAGCTGAAACATTTATGAGTTTGCCTCCATTTCCCATCATCTTCACTCATGATGTCACCTGATGTTGTTTAGATTCTCGTCATGGATTATCTCAAATTCGATCCCGTTGTTGAATTCTGTCAAGACATAATCCTTCTGCGGATAACAACCTACATGGGATGTGAGATGTGAACATTATTACCGGTGTCAAAAAATACTGATGTTTTAAACTTTCCATTTTAAAGTGCTTTATGAATGTTCCTATTTTTGTTTTGAAGTCTCGTACAATAGGTTTATGTTTAATCAAAACACTAAAAGGGATAGTTCACCTAAAAATTAAAATGTATTCACCATCAAGTGGTTCCAAACATTTATGAGTTCCTTTCTTCTGTTGAACACTAAAGAAGATCATTGATTTCATTAGTAGGAAAAATAATATAGAAGTCAATGTTTACAGGTTTTCAGCTTTCTTCAAAAGGTCTTCTTTTGTGTTTAAAAAAAGAAAGAAAATCAAATAGACAGAATGTAGTTTTTGGGGGACACTCTTTAAAAATTCTCTCACATCTCTTAAAAAATTCTCATTATATACAGTATATTTCACATCACCTCATTTCTCAAAGACTTTTAAAGATTTTTTTTTTTATTTAATTTACCAATCAACATGATCATAAAGCTGTTGATTATCAGAATATGATTGGGATTTATCCTTTCTAAAACCCTCTGTCCTTGATTGGAATACTTTTTTTTTTTGGTCTATTGTCTGTTGTGATTGGCCTACTTTTTGAAGCTTGTGTCAGAAATCCATTTCTGGAATTTCATCTTTAGATTATTTCTACATCCTCAGTGATTGTACACTAGCAAAGTAACTATGGTGTCAATTTTGCCATATCACTTCAAGTCTGAATTAGGGTTGTCAGGATACTGGAATTCGGTACCAATCAATACTGAAATTGTAAAAACGTCCATTTCCCGCTAACATTTGAGCGCTGTTGAGCATGTTCTTAAACGGTGCTTTTTAAACAGCGTTTTAAGGCAGCAATTCATCAGCGGATCACTTGTATGTCAGCTTATAGACAAACCAGCTGATCGACATGACTTTGAAATGCTCCAGTGTCCCTGTATCCGTGTTTATGCTCAGTAAACAGCAGTGAGTTTGGTGAACTGATGACCTTCACGGCCAATCACAGTCATTTCTGGTGAGCATGTGAGCACAATGGCAAATCAGCACTGTTTAAAAACGTGCTCAATAGAGCTCAAATGTTAGCGGGAAATAGATGTTTTTACAATTTCAGTATCTATTTGTACTGAATTCCAGTATCGTGGCAACCCTACTCTGAATTAAGGATGAAACGATGAAGGAACCTGATCAACCCGAACCTCCATTACAAGCATGATATAAGTGGTAGGTTTAGAGAGTATTAACCAATCATTCACACATGTTTGTGTTGAGCAGTGGCCAATCAGATGCATTTGGATTTGTCACTACTGAAAACACTGGAGTTTTGAGTGCACACACAATCAGTCACTTTGCTCAAGATGACAAACAAACATCTGAGTCGTACGCATTTTGTACAACAAGATTCACACAAACTTCACCATTGTTGCATGACTTCAGTGTCATATGATCTAAGTTCAAATACACAATAATGCTGTAGAAGTTGTGGTGATCTCTGCATGCTCTGTAGTCCAATTAATTTAGTAACCTTCAATTTAAAGAGACCTAAAATCTTAAAAATAAATATTAATATAAAAGATATATAAAAATTATTAATAAATTGTGGGAATATCTTGCTTGTGTGAACCACAAGGTGTTTTTTGGCCATTTGACAAAAACATTTGAGTAATGCATGCAAATGTCAACCTTGCCATGAAAAAAAAAAAAAGTTTTCACCACAATAGTAAAACCCTTTCCATGTTGTTTGTGTAGGCTTCTATTTTACAGTAATGTAGATGTACTCAAAAATGTTCCTGTCAACAATTTCAAACTGTTTCATTTTAATAACCAAAATCACCAAGTTGCAATTTCCCATCTGTCACATCAGTAGATTTTCCCTCATAAATGCCAAAATATGAAGTTAAACAAAATCCGTAATGTTTGCTCTACAGAGAGCCAACTCTTATGCTTTTTTGTTAGTATTATCTCTTTTGGGTTGTGTAGTTTAATTAGCCTGATCTCACGAGGAAACATAACTGTTTTACGTTTTGTCAGTTTAGTGACTATATTGTACGAATTCACACGAGTTCAGTCGTATGAAAATATTGGCTTGGCTTGGCACCAATCCCCACCCCTAAACCCAACTGTCAAATGAGACCATACGATTTCATACAAATTAGCGACTAAATCAAAAAGTTACGAATTGCGTGAGAAAGCATTGGTTAATTTAATTTCTCTAAAGTATGTGGTAAACTGTGAACTCGCATACTTTTTGGATCACATTAGATTGATATTTTTAAGAAAACTTTCTGGTTAGTTGTTTTGGAAAATATAAACGGCTGTATCAGTATACTGTTAGCATATACACACTACAGGGCTCAAAAATAACCTTTTTGTTTGGTAGCACCGGTTCTCCTAACTTCAAAAATGTAGACATATTTAACAGAAACTAACGAACAAAAATCTGCATGCACTCACTGGCCCTGCATGCACTGCTTGGTGTGAATGAGATGAACGGAGTTAACGATAATAACTTTGCTGTTCTCACGGGTGGTGTCTGATATTACACAGATGATATTGACATATAACTTATTCATTGGATACGTCATTTTAATAGCAATAACAGTCTTTTCATGAGCTGCAATATTAGTTCAATCTTAGTGAATGCATGCTCTTTTGCGATGGCGAACGCAGTGCCAGTCACACAACTGACAACATTGTTACTATAAATAATATTAGAAAATATTGTGCTTAAAATGCGTAGATGTGGCAAACACTGTTACCTTCAAACTCCGTTCCACCGGCTTTACGGTGAATGGCTTTACTGATTTCCATAGCGGACTTTAACTCACTGGAAGCCTTTTATCTACACTTCGAAAAGTGTAAATGGTGGATTAACATTCACCGCATGATCACTAATCATGTGTCATTATTTGTAATCACTAATCATTATTTGTAACTTTAGGTGGTTTCTAAAACAAAATCTGTCAGTGTTCCATCATCTGAAGTGAGTGATTGACAGCTGATATTAACCAATCCATTTGCATTCTGTTCTAGAGCAGTGGGCCAATAAGAAGAGCTTAAAGGCAGGGCAAGCATTGCGGGGTAAAAGGGTTTGTTTACTGCAGCAAGTTGACATGTCAACTGTTTTAAATCTTTCCTGAGCGCTGCATTTGGCGTTTCTTTTTTGGTGCAAAGATGCATTCTCCGTGAATTTCTCCTAAATACATGCATGTGGTAAACCTTTTGCAGTAAAAAGTGGCAAAAATTTTATGCACTCCCAACTAATGCTCCCAAATATATTTTGAGGTCCCATAAATAAAATTTCGAGTGCATTTTCGACCATTACAGTCACAATTGCGAGGCCTGTGCTATGTGAATTTTTCAAGATTTTACTGCTAATGTCACAAGCAATACCGCTGGTTTGCGCATAGTTTTTTCTATCTTTATTTAAAATCCACAATAATGATATAAATGTCCTGTTTGGTTTAATGTTTTCTACAACTTCTGTAGTCAAATTAATTTAGCAATATCATATTTCAAGACACCTAAAATCTAAAAAAATACATATAAACATAAAAAATATAAATATCTAACAATTAAAATATGAGAATAACCACATGGCTTATTTTAAGCATTCAACCAAAAACATAAATTATATTGGCTTCAGGATAATGGAACTGCATGAAACTCATTTCTGGCTTTTAGTTCTCAGTCCAGCAGCACTCTATTTATTTTCCTAATGTATGTTACTGCTCTTATGGGAAACAGTTCATCTATTCTTTCATTCTGGTACAATGCTCGTTGTTAACAATAAAATTTGCAGCCAACGCAGTCTTCTTTATTCTAGTAAAGTCCAACAGAACTTCTTTCATATTAAAAAATAAAAATAAGTCAGAAATGAGTCAACTTTGAGTAATGATTATATGGGTCTATCACTGCAGTGATCTAAAGAAGCACAGCCAAAAAAGAGCCTGACCAGTGGAAATAAATGGACTGTACCCTTCTTGGCAGTTTGAGAGCAGATGTACACAAAGCACACTGTTGAGTCAGCTTGATGTTTTGAGTCTTTCAGAGAGTAACGGCTCTATTAATCAGGTTCGCCTTAAAGAACCCCATTGTTCTTCATTCATTAGATGGTTGCCATTGTCACACTTGGGTTTTCTAGAAACGGCTATAAAGCTTTTGCAACTTAAAAGTCTTTGTCAGGCAAGCACTGTTGATTGTTTAGTTTCCCTCATTGTTAGTTTTATTGAATATCTGTTCCAGAGCTATAGCTCACTCTCTGGCACATCATACATGCTCTTTTTTCTGGTTTTCTGTTGCTTGTATTATCATCATCTATGTGTTCTGTATTATGGTTGACTAGTTTCATGTAATGTTTGGGCACTCTTTCAAATGTGTGCTTGAATCAAGCTGTTGTTTTATGAGGAAACTAATTTAAACGGTTTGTATGCTTTTTTTCTGTCTCATGTCAACATGAAATGACATTTGGAACCAATTTTACTTTTGCATTGTGTAATATTTCAGTCACACTCTACAATATGGTTTCGTTAGTTAATGTATTTAATGCATGTACTAACATAAAGAATATATGCACAGCGTTTATTAAAGGTGCAGTAGGTGATCTGGCAAAATCCTAACCGTTAGGGAAATAACTTTGAAAATACAGTCCTTCCCCTGCCGCCCAAAGCCATGCCTCCAGAAATCGCGAACACCTAAAGATAGTAGACAACCCACTAGTTCTTGTCATTTGCCAGTTAGAAAACTTTACAGTACTTTATAATACAATTCAGAATGAAAACTGTATTATGTCTAGCACGTTTTCAGTTGTGTAGCAAGTAAAACTTGTCATAATGTGCAATATTTCATACATGTAAGGATCACTGGTCTCACTCTCTCATGCAATTTGTTCTAAAGCGACTATGCCGTGGTTGGCTGGTGGGGTGCTGGAATTACACTTATTACTAAGCCATACTTGCATGCTATTTCAGACTGAATATTAAGAGTAGCATGGTAAACAATATAGGGAGCGCATCACAGGTTGTCATTGTTCAAAAATGAAGCAATGTGAATATAAAACCAACTTTACCTCAGTAAAGCAGGCTAGGCAGAATAGTGCTATTTACTGATGTTTTGTTGTTAAACTAAATAAAAATCTACATTATCGATGCTGTAAAAGGTCTTATGAAATTGAAAATAGTCACATCAATCTTTTGCCGGAAGATTTCAGTGACTGAACAACACTTCTGTGCATAAAACCCATTATTAAAACAACAAAATCTACATAAGTTTTGTGTGACTAAAATAGTTTTAAAACAGAACACTACCTGTCTAAAAGAAATACTTCAGCCATGGTGTCATCTTTTCTCCAGCCTGCAAAAGTTACTCCAATATTGAGTCAGGATTTTAAAAACTTTTGATTGAGCATTTGTTTTTCTCTCTCTTTCTCTCTCGCTCTCTCTCTCTCTCTTTCTCTCTCTCTCTGTGTCTCTCTCTCTCTCTCTCTCTCTCTCTCTTGTGTGCATATGGCGTGCGGGCACAATCAAACGGCAGATTCGTCTGCGTAAACTGGGTGCGCAGATGTGCAAATCTACATTTGATGACGGACAGTTTAGGCTACTGATAAGAAATATAGGAATTATTGGCCTGACAATTTTTAATCGGATGAACATTTTTTTTTCGTCTTATGCCTTACCCAGAATATAAAAATACATATAAATACAGTTGGATAATTTACTTTAATCATTACTATTGGAATATGCAGAGACTTTCAACCAGCACAACCAAAATTGTTTCTTAAGACAATTACCTACAGCACCTTTAATTGGGGATGCATTATTAAAAGCCAAATTCATGCTTATTACCATTAGTTAGGTATTGCACTGTGAGTTAACATGAACTAATAACTAACTAATGTTAACAAAGATGAATAAATTCTGTAATAAATGTATTATTCATTGTTTGTTCATGTTAGTAAATGTTAGGGGTGTAACAGTACACCGTAGTCATGGTTCGATACCCATCTCTGTTTTTAGGGTCATGGTTCGTTACGGGTATGGTACAACAGGAATAATATCGAATCTCCTGTACAGTACTTGCTTTTCCTGGTTATTTTGAACATGCAGAAGTGTTTTCAGAAGTGTCACAATCAGCTACAAAACTGAAAAGCTACTTGTAATGCAAAAGTGCAAAATAAACAAAATAATTATTAATAAAACTGTATAAGTTGGAAACTGTGTGTTAAACAAGACCTGAAACGTGATTAAGGAAGTAAAATGAAAGTAAAAACTTTAACACCCTGACAAAGAAAGAAGCATATTAATCTTGTAGACTGTTGGTTTTCAGAGGTTTATTTTAAATATAAATTTGCAGGATAATTATTTTCAAAACGTGTTTTTTTTTAGGATGGTCAAATGCCAAAGTGTTTCCCTATGACCGTCATACATCTATACTTCCTACACACACTTGCACTGATAAGATGTCTATTTTAACAACCTGTTCAAGATGCTTTGTTGTTTGGTTGTGTTATGAGTTGAGTTATGTGCAAGTTAACTGTGTGTGCTGTGTATTTTGTGAGCTTGTTTATGAAATGTTATGAGTCTATGTAATTTGTGGGGACTACAATAATGGTATGTTCCAGGAATGGGTGGAGCCTAGAGTTTTAAATGAATGATCCAGAAGCAATAAGCTATGTCTAAAATTGCATACTTCTTGTGCAGGTACTACATTTAAATTTAAATGTACTACACGACCATTAAAATGTAAATTATATATTATGAATGTGAGTATTACAGTATGAATGGAATTTGGGCAGACTATGTACATCCACCATTTGTCATTATCATATGACCTATCTGAATCAGTTGCGTCGATGTACTATCATTCCTGAATTCTCTTATGTCACGTCATAGGATAGTGTAGCAAACATTGGATGCACACTTCAGAATCTTGCCAGAAATAGTTGGTCATCTGTGAACATCCGGGAAATACTACTCAGCTCGCATACTGTTTTTTCACATACTTTGTAGTAGGGAAGTATGCGATTTAGGATGCAGAATGCATGTGTATTAGCAATGTGATCATTCACAATAGTTACATTGCAGGATCTGCAATGTCAAATTCAGCTTCATTTTATTCATCTCTCAGGAAATTTGAGTGGAATTATAGCTGACCAAGAACTGTATTGTTGAGAGATTGTGAAGTTTATGTTTGGAGAAAGACTGATTGTTTGCTTTGTTTCTAAGGCAGATGATTGTAAGATTTTAAGTGCATAAATTGCGTACAAGAAATGATAACAATGAAAATGTATTGCATTTAACTTTTATACAATGAAGACTATGCAGTTTTATTTGCTTACATTTGATTATTTAAATCGTACTCAAATACAGTTAGACTCACCAAAACAAAAAATGTCATTTATGCAGATTATCTGGCCTATGAAACCATTATGAGTTCTTTACAAATTGAGCAATTCAAGTCATCTGGTGAAATAATAAAATTCATATCGTAATAAATATTGCAAAAAACAAATGATGCAATGTCATTTTTTTTTTCTCCTCAAAAATCATGTAGCGCTAGTGTGTAGTACAGAGATGCCCAAACTAGGGTCTGTGGGCCAAAGTTGGTCCATGTAACCTTTTGATTTGGCCCACCATCCAATCTGAGCAGAGAGGAAGAATAATGGGAATTCCTTCGAGATAACCCTTTCTTTGTTTTATTGTTAAAAGATGACTGAAATCAAATGTTTCAATTAAATGGTGTACATTAATCAGATTTTGCTTAAATGTACATACAATCACCTGACAAAGCAGAGACTTTGAGCAAATCAAGTCAAGGGCAGATTCTGCTTGACTACTCTATTCAGCAGTGAACTCCACTTTGTTATAAATGTGCTTGTGCATGTTTTTATTACAAGTTATCTTTTAAAATGCTTTACTGCGTTAGTTAATACGATTTAAAGTCATGTTTTCTATTTATTTAGAAATTTTATTAAATAAAGTAAAAAAAAAAAAAAAAAAAAAAGAAAAAAAAAACTTTTTACTAATGCTTTGCTTCTTAGACTTTACACACCTGAAACTTGTCTATAGCACTTGCTCACTGCTGCTCTTATAGTTGTGTAAATTGCTTCCTTGTCCTCATTTGTAAGTCGCTTTGGATAAAAGCGTCTGCTAAATGACTAAATGTAAATGTAAATTAGCAAATTACCCATGGCAACTTTAAAGTAAAATAGTTTGGTATATTTACCTTCGGCCCACCGCTCTCTCTGGTTTTTGACCCTTCCTATGAAATATTTGGGCACCTCTGGTGTAGTAGGAAGTAGTGAAAGAAGGTTCTCATAGTCAAACATTAATTTCACAATTGCAGTGAAAAGATTCAGTAAATATAGTAACTTTTGTTTGTTTCTTTTTGTTTTTCAAGCTGATTATTTTCCGTTTTGTCTTTGTAGTTGAAATATTTCTCATTGCTCTTAAATAAATTTCAGTTTACCATAAAGTCTTTTGTCACCCGGGTCATTGTTTAGAGCAAACTCATGACTACATGATTACTAACATTAAAGTTGAATTTTGGCTCTAATATTGGAGCTCTTAAATAGTGCTTCTCTGGAGTATGATTTTTAACATTAATTCTGGATCCTCTTTTTTGCCCTTGTTCTGCTTTCTGTTCTCCTGCACTCTCCTGCAAGGTAGTCACGCTGGTTTAACAGCAGGGACAGGTGGCATGAGCGAATTCACATGTTCCACTGAGTTTCTTGGAAAAGGTAGAATGAGAAAAGTAGATGGCAATGCGGAAAAAAACAAAACATTTGACCAATCCTGGCACTGCAGAGGATTGCTTTTATTGTACGTTTGTGAGTTTCCATTTAAGTGAACTTGAATTTGCATTTTATCTAAGGTCAGGTGGCAAATTACTTGATAACACCAACGGTCAGATAGTAGTTTATTGTATAGACAAGCTTGCTTTGCGTTTAAATCCAGATGTGATGAATGACTGTTAGGGTGACATTTATTTATATATTAGTTATTTTATTTGTCTTAGGATTTTACAGGCGTTCAGGCCAGATTAATTATTCGTTATACGGTGACCATTTAAAAATGCTATGTTTTTTCTTGGCTGAAATATTGCACAAATTTTATGATTGTGTTATGATGCATAAATAAATGTGATTGCAAGGCAATTGTTTTGTTTAAAAAAGCACAGTAGTTTAAACTGTGATAAACATTTACATTAAAATAAACAAATATATATTTCCTATAAATATTACTACCAATATTTCTATTACTGCTGCTGCTACTACTACTACTACTACTACTACTACTACTACTAATATAATAATAATTATTATTGTTGTTGTTGTTGTTGTTGTTGTTATTCTGTATATTTATACATTTTCATAATTATAAAGTTTATTAATGACTGAATTTTATAAGTTGTGCGGTATTATTTAATTGGCTTACATGTGCTTATTTGTATTATAAATCACACACACACACACACACACACACACACACATATATATATATATATATATATATATATATATATATATATATATATATATATATATATATATATATATATATATATATATATATATATATATATATATATATATATATATATATATATATATGAATGACACTATTATATATATATATATATGACACTATTATATATATATATATGACACTATTATATATATATATATGACACTATTATATAGCACTAAAAATACTATTGCTACAGCATATATGAGTATTATTTTGATAATAATAAAAACAATAATTTAATATTAATTTGTTTCTACATGAATTAGATAAAATATATTATGCTAGCAATAATTAGTGATGTATTACTAATAGTATTTGTAATTGTCAATAATAATTAAATACTTTTTTTAATCCTAAATTCTCCAGCTGTACTGTATTTAAAGCATTGTTTCTAATAATAGAAAATTACTATTAATAATAATAATAATAATATCCAAGCCTCATCATAGTAGCAGATGTAGTAATAACAAAGACGACAAGAATTTACTAGAATATTTACTTGTGTGGGATTAAAAATAAAAAAAAAAGTGTGGGGCGTCACGGTGGTGCACGATTGCCTTACAGCAAGAAGGTCGCCGGTTCGAGCCTCGGCTGGGTATTTCTGTGTGGAGTTTGCTTGTTATACCCATGTTTGCGTGGGTTTCCGCCAATTGCTTCGGTTTCCCCCACAAGTCCAAAGACATGCTCTACAGGTGAATTGGGTAAGCTAAATTGTCCATAGTGTATATGTGTGAATGAGTGTATGGGGGTTTCCCAGTGATGGGTTGCAGCTGGAAGGGCATCCGCTGTGTAAAATAAGTGCTGGATTAGTTGGCGGTTCATTCCGCTGTGGCGACCCCGGATTAATAAAGGGACTAAGCTGAAAAGAAAATGAATGAATGAATAATAATGATGGCACGGTGGCTCATTGGATAGCATTGTCTCATCACAGCAAGAAGGTCACTGGTTCGAGTCCCAGCTGGACCAGTTTGGCATTTCTGTGTAGAGTTTGCATGTTCTCTCCATGTTGGCGTGGGTTTCCTCCAAGTGCTCCGGTTTTCCCCACAGTCCAAAGACATGCGGTATAGGTGAATTGAGTAAACTAAATTGGCTGTAGTGTATGTGTGTGAATGTGAGAGTTGCCGCTGGAAGGGCATATGCCAGATAAGTTGGCGGTTCATTCCGCTGTGGCAACCCCTGATGAATAAAGGGATTAAGCCAAAGGCAAATGAATGAATGGTTCTGTTGACAAGTGCTTCTCATTGCAAGATTGGGAAAATGGATGGTACATGTTGTACACACACACACACACACACACACACACACACACACACACACACACACACACACACACACACACACACACACACACACACACATGACCAACATTTACAGTGAATCAAATCCCTCTGAGAAACAGAAAACAATGGTTTAGACCTCCCCCCCATGTAAAAGATGCGTTTCATTTTTCAACACACAACACATACATTTTGTAAATAAATCAGCCTTTGCACTGTTTGATTTCAATCAGTCGTTCAATGACAAAGCAAACAAAATCCACATCTGATACAACCCAATGCATACAGAACCATTAAAGGCGAAAAGAGAACAAACCGAAAGAAAGACCAGCTTAAAAAGAGAAATAAAACGTCAGAAGCCAAACAAAAGCAGGAAGAAAAAGAGAGAGTTGTAAACAGCCAACTTCAGGCGCTCACACACATTGTTCTGATAAAGCTCAACTGTGACGCATATGTGTGTGTGTGTACATTGGTGTATGTGTGTGTGTGTGACCATTTTTAAACTACGTGCCAAACCTGGAGATCCTTAATTCAGGCTTGCTAGCATTAGCCCTGGAGGCTGATAACATCTGGAGTGGCTCAAATCAGCAGTGTGCGTCCTCCCCCCTCTTCAGCCTCTCTAGAGGTGGAATTCCTCCCTCCGCCATGGGGCGAACATTTAACATCTAATACCACTAGGGAAGCGCCGCGAAAGCAGAGCACGACAGCAAGCCCCAATTCCACTCGAGAGAGGCCCTTTTGAAGTGGAAATTGTGTCCCTAGGAGTCATACGCCACCGTGGAGCGGTCAAAAGAAGTCAATGACCATTTCCTCATCCTCCATGGCACTGTCATTTCTGGGGCCTTTTGAAGTGACTAATGATTTTCACTCTACAAATAGAGGCATGAGGACATGAAAGGACGACATCTTAATGCAATTCTTTTGTAGGGCACCAGACTGAGCCTAAAATGGTCACATTTCAGAATGGGTTTGACACTACGGTTTCAAATCTAGTTTGTGGTTCAGATTTTTTCTGTGAAGGAGTTCCGTTTGAATCATGAACGCTAGACTCTGATTCGAGCCAGTCCTTCTTTTAATTAAATCAGTCTCTTGTTTGTCAATCGTGTCTAACAGGGATTTTTTTATCAGGATGTTCATGAAGTAAATGAAACAACATAATCTATACATAAACTCACCATAAAGGCCACTTTATTAGGTACACCTTACTAGTACCGGATTGGACCCCATTTTGCCTTCAAAATTGCTTTAATCCTTGGTGGCATAGATTTAACAAGGTACTGAAAATATTCCTCAGAGATTTTGGTCCATATTGACATGAGAGCATAATGGAGTTGCAGCAGATTTGTCGGCTGCACATCTATGATGTGAATCTCCCATTCCACCACATCACAAAGGTGCTCTATTGGACTGATATCTGGTGACTATAGAGGCCATTTGAGTACAGAGAACGGAAGTAGCCATCAGAAGATGAGCACACTGTGGTCATAAAGGGATGCACATGGTCAGCAACAGTTCTCAGGTAGGCTGTGTTGTTGACACGATGCTGAATTGGTACTAATGGGCCCAAAGTGTGCCAAAAAACCATTACACCACAAGCAGCAGCTTGAACCATTGATACAAGGCAGGATGGATCCATGCTTTCATGATGTTGATGCCAAATTCTGACCCGACCATCCGAATGTTGCAGCAGAAATCGAGACTCATCAGACCAGGCAACATTTTTCCAATTATATATTGTCTAATTTTAGTGAGCCTGTTCGAATTGTAGCCTCAGTTTCCTGTTCTTAGCTGACAGGAGTGGCACCCGGTGTTGTCTTCTGCTGCTGTAGCCCATCTGCCACAAGGTTTGACACGTTGTCTCTTCAGAGATGCTCTTCTGCATATCTTGGTTGTATTGAGTGGTTATTTGAGTTACTGTTGCCTTTCTATCAGCTCGAACTAGTTTGGCCATTCTCCTCTGGTCTCTGGCATCCCTAGAGATGGTTGTGCGTGAAAATCCCAGTAGATCAGCAGTTTCTGAAAAACTCATACCAGCTGTCTGGCACCAACAACCATGCCACGTTCAAAGTCACTTAAATCACCTTTCTTCATTCTGATGCTTGGTTTGAACTGCAGCAGATCGTCTTGACCATGTCTAAATTCCTAAATGCATTGAGTTGCTGCCATGTGATTGGCTGATCCGAAATTTGCTTTGACTAGCAGTTGGATAGGTGTACCTAATAAAATGACTTGTTAGTTTCTGTCTGTCCATCTATAAATCTATGCACGAATGCATGCACACATACTGTGTATGTATGTGTAATAATTTAGCGAATGACCCTGCGACGCTTCTCTATTGTAGATGTGAGTATTTTACTCTTACTGAAGGCCTTTACCTGCCTCAACTCCTCTTTCCAGCAGCTCTTTGCTGAAGCCCACTTTTACCAGAATGTTAAATAACTACACTCTGACATCCTCCTCTTCTGAACTTCGCAGAAATAGCACCATGGATGGAGTGAAAAGAGAGGATAGAAGTGTTTGATCTGATGTCTGATGTTCCTGCGACGTGACAGCCTCTCCTTTCCCTAAAACCCTTTATTTCTCTAGGCAAGAGAAGAAAAAAGTGTTATTCTTGTTCTCTCTATCTTTCTATTCTCTTGTTCTCCCTCACTTTGGCTCTCGGTTGGAGAGATTTGTCCTTGTGAGGGCACAACGCTCTCCACTGTTTCAGCGCACTGTGTTGGCTAAAAATACCCTCCACCCCCTTGGCTCAGCATCCAGTGCCCGGTGTGGGCCAGAGAAAAGAGCGAAGAGAGTCGCTGAGGGTGGGAGAGAGATAAGAAAGAGAGGGTTTGAGAGAACTCCAGCACTTTCTCTTTGAGTTCCTGCTGAGATTCTTCCACCCCCGGGTGTGCCTGTGAATACAAGGCTATTTCTGAAGGAGGTTTGTCTTACTGCGAGCCCTTAAACGCTAGCAGTGTGTGATGTAGGTGGATGCAGTAACTCCAGTTTAACATTGTGTACTGGCCAGGTGTGACGCAGCAAGATTTATTTTTTCTTTATTTTTTTTCTCGGCCTCGAGTAACTTCTGCCCACGCTGAATATGGAAATCGTGTGTGGAGGGACACAGCCAGCGATCAGAGCTTGGTCTATAGATTTGTGTAATGGGATTTTGTTTCACTGTGGGAAGATTTACCTGGTGTGGACAAGAGAATTAGGCAGTATACACAACACAGCAGGCTGATCAGAATAAGATCATTATTATATTTTTAGTATATCATTATTATAATTTCATCAGTAAACCAAATGTAAAAGTTTGGACAGATGTCGAATAGTAAATGTTTACTATTTATGGTCATGATTTAATATTCATGGCCTAAAACAATTATATCTAAAAAATTGTATGAATGCAATGGCAAAAAAATAAATAATAATGATACATCACCATTATCTTCATTGACTGCTGTTTAATTGTTGTTTTAATTATGTATAGTGTATAAATTGCTGTAATGTTGCTATAATGGATCATCTTTTATTAAAGCAACAATAACAAATATTATTATTATTATTTGCCACATAATATGTACAATATAAATTGTTGGTATGTAGATGAATATTAATAAAATGTAATTGCATAAATATTCCTACTACTGCTACTACTACAATTAATAATAATAATAAGAAATAATTTTCAATATTAGTAATAACGTTTATTACATAGGAATACATTGTTGTTGTTGTTGTTGTTGTTTACAATATAAAAAACAACAACAATTAGTATAATTCCACTATTACTTTATAGTTACTAATATACTATATACTAATAATTAGTTGGTAAGAATCTATAGGCTCTATTTTAATGACATAGGTGACAAGTCTAAAGTGTATGATGGAAAGGCATTAAGGGAGTGTCCGAATCCACTTTTGCTATTTTAAGGATGGAAAATACTGTTTACATCCTGACAAATGGTTGTGCTAATTCTCTTAATGAGTTATTTGTGTGTTTTGAGCATGCTGTGCATTAAACCAATCAGAGACTCATCTCCCATTCCCTTTAAGAGTCAGTTGGGATGCGCCATGGCACATTTGCTATTTACATGGCGGACTTTGTAAGTAGAAAAACTGAACGCTTCACTAGCGAGAAAACAGTTAAACAGACCATCTGCAGGACGAGGAGAGAGAACAAGCTTCTTATTCGACCTCTTTACTTTCTCTTTTACTATACTTTTCCTTTCGTGGATAAGTATACGGTGTTGTACACACTCCACTGAAGACATCCATTAGCCTATTTGTTAAGCGCAAAGATTTGTTTCAAAACTATTTCTAGATTCAGTTCTAATTTTCAGCAAATTAATAAATAAACAATAAGGAAGTGTGGTCAAAAAACTGTTATATCCAAACACGCGTCCTATTTTAATGCCCCATATGGTGATGAATATGTCTCCAATACCCGACAGGTAGGTAAATCTAAAATAGTTTTTATTAAAAGGAATATAAATATGCATCTAATAAATAATACTGCAAATAATAATAACATTTATACAAAAGTAAATTGTCATGAATAAACTGAAAATGCCCCCAGAGATGAGTCATGGAGGCAGTGGTTTTAATATTTATGCAGAAAATAATAATTGTTGTAACATTTTTTTCATATGAAAAGAAAAAGTAAAACGAAAAAGTATATTGTGGTAAATCCTGTGTGTATTTAGCAATGTGTAATTGTTTGGACCTGCATAGACGCATAACTAATGCGCTCTGCACTGGACTTTAGACTAGCTTTCAGTTGGTCAATTGTGGAGTTTCTCAAAATAGCAATGCGTCAACAATATGTCTTAACACATGTCCTTAATAGACCGGAACACGGATTTGCTATTTAAACGTGCCGCAATTAGAGTTGTGCTGGTCTGAAAATAGCAACATGTCACACAAAACATGTCTTGCGCCTTATTGTGCCGGGTGTATAATACGGCCCTATATGTTGCAATGTTGCAAGCATCATGTTACACTTGAATTATTTCACACTTAATGCATTTTAAAGTAGAAAGTCTGAGATAACTGTGTGAAACATACACTATTATTTTTTGTTTAACTCAGAACTTCAAACTAGAAATGTTTTTCTCTTCATTGTGGGTTCTGTTAATGGTTTGCACAAAAAGGTCTCACAAAAACTTATCACACATCATTCCAATGAGTCATTCCAGTGAATCCTTCAGTAGTCATAGTGGTAAAGGAAACAACAACTGACTCATTTAGCGATCATGTTCCCATTAGCTGCTCCTATACAGCAACAAGGCAGCCTTTTTGGAAGTGGCTGTGCTAATGGGAATCCTTTCACCTTTTATTGTTTTATTCCAGACTAAACGTCTTTGAAGGTCAGAGTTGATGAATTCGAGAATCCATAGCCTGGGGGAGTGACGTCTTTTAGTGGACATGCTAATGAGTGTTTAATTGAGTTTTAGAGAGACGTCTATATTGCAGATCTCACCACAGATGAAGACATCTCGAGAGAGCGTTCATGCAGTCTGTTTCTCTGAGGAATTCCTCCCAGAGATCATCTGTGAGGCCAATCTGGTTGCAAGTTAACTAAGGTGAATCTAGACAGTAGTTTATATTAAATAAAGACAGACAATCCTGTCAAGGCAACCATTTATCCAGTACAAACCGATATACAGAACATGCTTGCTGGGCCTGTTTACACCTTGTTTTAAGTTGCTTGTTTTGAAACTTTCATCACCAAATACAGTTGTCATACATCCCAATCAACAAGGAAATGTTACTGCGTATTTATGTATTGTCAGGAAAATGGCAAATTTTTATGAATTCATGTAATTTCATTTATATAAAACGTATGCTTTTAACCTCTAAACCCAACTATCACTGATGGATGAGCAAATCGTACTAAATTGCACAAATTAGGCTGCATGGTATTGGGAAAATCTGATATTGTGATATTCTATTTTATTTTATTCTTTTATTTTTAGTTTCACAAGATGGTTTGAAGAGCTCTATTGGGAAGTTTTCTGGGGAATCTAACTGTATTCAGGTACAGAAATTGAATAATCACAATGCAAAAAAAAATGCTTTTCTTAATTTGCTTTGTCATTTCTAGTCCAAATATCCAAAAATTCTTAGATTAAGTAAAAAATATTGTTTTAATTTCAGCTTCAGCTTTCAGCTTTGTCAAAATGAATAGTTCTTCCTTAAAACGAGCTAAATCAATTGCCTGTGGGGTAAGTAAAATAATCTTGTTTTTGCTTTGAAATGTAGATATTTGGACTTGAAGTGAGACAAAATTTTTGTTTTTGGCATAATGCGTATAAATTCTTTATAAACAAATACAATAAATCATTGTTACACCTCCAAACATCATATTCTTTCTTCCCAGATGTTCTAAACTTTCTTGAAATGCTCATTCACATGCTGTAAAAACACATGCAAATGATAAACCTTCACTCTACAAGTAAATTTAGCAGTGACTCTACAAATCACATTCTGACTCAACATTGCATATATTGTGAATGTGCACATTATGATATCGATGCTGAAATGATTTATAGAAATAGCCACTAAATTAATAGTTACAAATTGCAGTGAGATTGCATTGGGTGTAAATAGGGTCTAAAATATTTAGAGCTTGTCCACTTTTAATCACTTCCAGAGATCGGATTGCTTTCATAGTGTAAATGCCCATGGGCCGAATGAGTTTAAGCAGTGGGTAGCACAATGTGTCGCAGTGTCGCGGTGAGTAGCACAATCACCTCACAGCAAGAAGGTCGCTGGTTCGAGCCCAAGCTAAGTAAGTTTATTTCTGTGTGGAGTTTGCATGTTTTTCCCGTGTTCGCATGGGTTTCCTCTGGGTGCTCCGGTTTTCCCAACAAGTCCAAAGACATGTGGTATAGGTGAATTGGGTGAGCTAAATTGGCCGCAGTGTATGTGTGTGAATGCAAGTGTATGGGTGTTTCCCAGTTGTGGCTGGAAGAGCATCCGCTGCATGATACATACTGTATGCTGGATAAGTTGGCGGTTCATTCCACGATGGTGACCCCTGAATAATAAAGGGAATTAAGCTGAAAAGAAAATGAATGAACGAATGTCTGTTTGCTAACCTAATTCTTAATTATAATGGGATGTGTTTTTTTAAGCACTAGCCAGATAGGTTTTAAACTTTTGTCTTCTGAAAAAATTGTAAAAAGCTAAATGTTTTTTTTTTTTTTTTTTTTTTTTTGCCAGTATGGCAAAATTAACTTTGTGTTTAGCATCTGAAAATATATTTCACAAAATTAGATTGAAATGTGAGAAAAAGCCAATGCATAATTTATGCACCCATAAACCTTGTGAAAATTAAGAAAGGTGTTGAAAGTGGACAAAAATTAATAAAGCACCAGGGATGAATAGGAATGTGACTCCCGTCCTCTTATAATTTAATCAACCCAAACCATTTTTTTTTTTGTTTCAAAACAAGAACAGGTGTCATTTGCTTCCAGCTGTACAAAACAATTCACTTTGCTGCTTGACAGTATTTTAATGTGTTGTCTTAATTAAAAAGGATACTGTAACACAAACATTTTTACCATTTACTGCACTTTATTTCCGAAAGGAAAGGAAAGGAAAGGAAAGGAAAGGAAAGGAAAGGAAAGCGGTGACATGTGGCAAAATATTGTGACCCATATTTGGAATTTGTGCTCTGCGTTTAACCCATTCAAGTTCTCACCCACACACACAAACTTGAAAATACACCCAGAGCAAAAAGATGATGAATCAAATTCATATGGTAAAAGTCTTGCCAAAATTAATGTTGGTGACTTGCTGATGAAGCCTCCAGAGCTGAAATTCAATTGTGTAAACAAGCATTTGGTTTTCCAACAAATGCTGACACATGTAGACTAATGACAATAGACTGGCCCATCCGGCCAATCAGATAAGAGCAGAGCTTTCAGAAAGGAGGGGTCTCTGGTTCCGTAAACAAACAGCTACAGACACGGTGTAAAAAAAAAAAAAAAAAAAGGAGTTTCTGCATGTTATAAGAAAAGTAAATTACCTTGGCTGCGTCCGAACCCGCCTACTACTAGTAGGTCATTGGGGACCTCTCGCATATTGATTTTCTAATTCTATGAATTCGGTCATACTACTCTGCTTGCATACTGATTTTAGTGTACTATATAGTATAGAAGTATGCAATTTCGGACACAGCCCTTGTTTTTCAATTTATTGCAGGAGACCTCTAAAACACTATTAAGGGAATTTTAATGTAAATTGATTCATATTTTTGTTGACAATCATATATTTTAAGCAAAATTAATAATTATGATATGGGATGAAAAGTATTTTTGTTTATTTTATACTACTTATTTAGTAATATAACTATTGCAAAAATGTCTGTTTTGTGTGTAAATTGGAAAAAAAAGAGAATAAACTGAGCAGTGAAGCTTTGGGTGTGTCATCTTCAGGTTATTCAGGTCTTTTCAAATCATGTCTTGTCTGTGTTTGTCACATGACTCATTTCCCCTCTAGATTGGTTGCAAAAGTCTTATTTTTCTTTATGAATTTCATCAGAATTCACATTATTTAAAATGTAGTCATTTCCTAAATCAGGAGATGTGTAGTTATTCATTGTTGTAGTCTTTCAGGAGTTACTTTGTATGTTCCTGTGTCTCTTTCCTAGATGAAAGGATTTATACAGTATGACTCACTGACATAATCTCAAATATCAACAGATGTGTAGTTATGCATACCACAGTGCGGAACCTTCGTAACTAGTAGCCCCAAGTCTTGACTTTCTTTGGCTTGTCATAAGTTGGTTATGATTGATTATTGTGTATTTTGCTTGTTCCAATTGGTCGAGCACTCCATATGTGAGAGCAAATTGTCTGTTCACATCAGCACACATACCTGGAGGAGACCGAAGTATCTGGTTTCTGAGAAAATTTGGAAACAGTCCTTGACAATGATGAGGCAGTTCATGTTCGGTTAAAAGACTGGAGACCAAATATCACCACGTTTCTTGCCAAGAGCGCTAGTTGACTGAGTTGTTATGAAATTATTGATGGATTAGCGGTTTCGGGTTACCCCTCTGTGTCATCGCTGCTTGTTATGATCCTTGTGGTAAGGGTGAAGTTCCTGTCTCCTAGACACGTCATGACATGATTTTTATTGACTCTCCTTTCCTTCAATGGAAACTGTGTCTTGAATGTTGTAGGACAATGCATTTCCAATTGATTTATGGTTCAGGTTTGTATTTGTAGTGGACTTGGAGTGTTGATCAAATGGATTCATCCTGGTCTTGGCCAGAATGAGCTGTAATGTGTTGAAGGTAATGCATTACAAGTAACTTAAGTTATGTAATGTCATTACTTTACTAGTTACTTAATAAAAGTAACACTTTCATTTTTTTAAAGAACTAATGGCAGTTACTTTTGTGTTCCCATTTATTGACTGACAGCTGTAGTGTACGATGTGCAAACATGACACTTACTGTAGGTGTAGCTTAAATGTGAACATGTATCTACTCATCTCACTTGCTTTAAACGGCACCTATGATCATCTTTTGGAAGCTGTTTGGACAGAGCTGTGTGTAGGTATAGTGTGTCCACAGTCATATTGGGGTGATTATAAACACAATAAGTCTCTTTTTTTAAATTTGCTAATGTTAAAATAGGATTCAAATCCCTCCCATTTTGAGGCCCACCGCAATGTGATATAGGACTGCGGTTTTTCCCACCCACTGAATTGATCGACAGCCGCGGATTAACATGTCTCCGTAGTAATGCATATAATCATATCAACAAGACAGGATGTGTGCTAAGCAACTGGGGATAAAAGATCTGTTCAGCTCTCTGTGATCATCAATCATCAAATGTGATCAAGAATGAGTTTTACATGTTTAAAACGTTTTGAAATCAGTTCAAAATGTTTGAAATTGATTACAGCGGTTTTTACCGTCTTTACTTTATCACCACAGCCGCATGTCAGTACAATTATAATAGAAGACGCTTTAATCTGAATTGTGGACGTTAAATCAGATTTATTTAGTACATTAACATAACTAATGTCCATCTAGCAGTGGATATTATTGTGTATCCTGTCACATTTGCCATGCAAAAACAGTGCAAAGTTAAGTTGCAGGAACACAGACAAAGTCTTGAAATTAGGCTTGAAATAACTCAAAGGCTTGAATTAACTCCACAACAAATACATTAAGTAATCATTGGGAAAGTTCTTACTGCAGTATTTCTCACTAACATTAAGTGAGATCTGCTTCCTTCATGTCTATCACTGTGCTGTTTATCTGACACAGCTGTGGATGAGATTAAGGCACACTTTAGCTGGCACATGCGAGAGGTGCGCGGGGAGAACTAGCATTAAAGGCACAGGCAACAAAAACAGCTACCCTGTGTACAGAGCAGAAAGTTACAATATTCTGAAAGGTGTAATGAATAATCTGATGGGTGGTTTGAGATAAAACTTTACAGACACATTCTGGAGACACAAAAGACTTATCTTAAATCTTGAAAAAGAGGTAAAATAGGTGCCCTTTAAAACAGATTAAATATCTTTCAGTTCGCATTAAAATGAATGAAAACTGTAGAATGCAAACCAGCAATATTCATTGCTAAATAGAGTTGTTTACTGCATTTTTTTTATATTTTATTCTATAATTTCTATATTTTTCTTTCAGCCTGAGGTTTAATCACTTCACATTTTATTTTTGGGAAAAAACGGCTTTAATTTTTTTCAATGAAAAAGTAACGTAACACAATACTTAACTCAAAAAGTAACTGGGTATCATATTTAGTTACTTTTTTGCATAGGTTATGCAATATTGTAACATTAAAAGCAACTTTGCCCAATATTGTGTGGAATATTGTGTAGATAAAATCTGGGTTTTTACCATTACCCCACTACCCCACATTGGATCAAGATCAAACTGTCCTCCTGAGTTGCATCTTGATGTGACCTCTGACCGTCTCTTTGCACTTACAAGAGCTCCGAGGCTGACCTACATTGTCATTCTGGGCTGGGTGTGAAATTCCAATTTTCTGCCTGGTTGATGCAGTAATGAGAAATTGATGTAACGAGGCAGCATTTAGGAAGACAAGTTTACAAGAAAGCCCTTTTCCAAATACCACACTTTCAGTGTATTTTGTGTCTTGAAAGTCTTCATCTTGGTGGCTACACATAGTCTTTTAGAAAGCTTCTGGTTGAAGTACTGATCAGGATCAATAACTGCAGGGCCTATTTAAACTTAAAAGACCTGTTTACACCTTATATTAAAATGCATTTTTGTCAAACCAATCACAAGTGGACAATGTTAAGTACAAATGTTTCAAAAATGTCAGTTATTTCAGCAGTAAAAAAAAACTTAATAAATGCTAAAGTACAATCTATAACCTGATTAACAGTAAGTTTCTTTAATATTTAGAGTGAATTACCATAAAATGACTTTCAAAGAATTTCCTGCTTGACACTTTGCTTTTTATTCTCTTTTTTTGTTGACATTACTATTGTTCTTAGTTTTTTCTTTATGATTTATGTACATTAGAGTTTTTATGTTACATCTAATGTTGATAGATAATGTGTATTGCATTACTTTTTATGTGCGTTACCATGATGGTGTTTAGTAGTTGTTTGTGATGAGCATTATGGTTGTGTTTTTGTTAGTACTTCAAAACATTGATTTATGACTATAAATTAATGATATACAGTAATTTACATAAAAATACTTTATTTATTTTGTTTTTTACCATAATTATTTTTTTTTATATAGTGAATGTTTTTAAATGTCATAACTGTTTCATGTGTTTTCTCTGATTGCATAACAATTAAATCATGAAAATATTAGTAAATGCCATGAAAGTAAATTTGGTCACAGAAACCATGCAAAATTTGATGTAAATATGTCTGGTTGTTTAAATGGTCTTGTTGTTATAATATTAGACATGAAGAATTTTTAAAGTTCTTTAAATCATCCTTGAAAACACACTTTTTTTTAGACTTAACGTTTTTAAACATTTAACGTTTTCAATTTTTGGACTGGTCTCATTTTTACTGTTACACTATATTGTTTCATTTTTACATATTTTAAGTGTATAGTGCTTTGAGAATTCAGTTTTTAAGGTGGCATATAAAAATATTAAGTAAAGCTTAAATATAAGGGTTAAAAATCAATGTGTGATGAATGTAAATGCATTTTAAATGACTGATCTATTTAGACACATCTGATGTGGCTCTTTAGAAATGGATCATTGAAATACTGACTCGGTTGATTTGTTCAAAAAGAGATTAATTCAGGAATGGAAACCCCAAATGTTTGATAGCATTTTTTTAACTGTTTTGCTGACAAAACAACAAAACTGACAATATTATATCTACAATGTCACTTGTACAATATTAGCTTCTTGTCTGTTGAACTGCTGTTTACAATCAATATCACATTTGATATTTCTTACCATAACCAAAACTATTACATGATATTATTGTTTTCAGAGCTTTAAATATTATTTTTTAATTAAAAATTTTATTAATTAAGTGCCTTATTGGCTTCATAAGAAACCTTATTGGCTTCATTGTGCAGTGAATGGTTTTGAACTCTCAAAATATGTTTGTGTAACCTTTTACATGGTACATTAGTATAACACACAGCTCTTTGACTATAATGACAATGGCTTGTTTTCAAAGGTGTTTACATACTTTACTAATGCAACATTTTGTAGACTAGAGCTTTCATGGGTTAATTTGAGCTTCATAAGTTCAATCGTGCGATGCACAGATGGATGCAAAGCATCCATTTTTTTGTTTGTCCTGCTGAACTGATGATCTGAAAGAGCTGGATTAATTGTCTCTGTGCGGGGTGCTGTGGCCTGGCAGGAGTCCTTTTGAGTCCCCCATTAAACCTAAAAGATTGCCAGGTTTGTGAGGGTGGATGGCATAGGGACTGCTAACAAGCATAGCCATGTTTTTTTTTTTTTTTTTTTGCTAATGAAAAACCAATAAGCATTGAATGAAAGATCATTGTAGTGATACAGAAGGATTGCATAATTTTGAATTTTGATTGTCAATTTTGACAGTAAGAATTCAGATTAGCAATGATTTACCTCCTCAGCTGCTATTTTTTTTTCCCTCTCGGCACTTTTCAGGATGAACTGTCAGTTATAGATAACCTGCTTATCATTTTGGATTAAGTTTTTGAATTAATATGCTAATTGTACATTTACATTTGTTCCCCAAGTTCAGTCCTTTCATGAGTTACCCTTGACATTTTTCATAAAATGTAATGACAATAAGGAAAAATGTATTTATTTATTTATTTATTTATTTATTTATTTATTTATTTATTTATTTATTTATTTATCATCTGTAATTACTCTTTATATAAATGTTTATTTTGACAATTTTATCATAGATGCCAGCATGCTTTAATAATAATTTATTTATTTTATTAATTGTATTTAGTTTTCTTCTATAATGTGTACTTATTTTTTTCATGGTTTTTAATATTCTAAAATACTTAATTATCTCACATTAATGAACATTTACCTCCCATGTTCAAGTAAACTAAGTAATTCATTTTGTGGATTGTAATGAGTGAGACCAAAGAGAAGGGAGTTGCAGTAATATAAACAAGATGTGACAAGGCTATGAACGAGAACAGCAGTGGCGTGAGGGGTAAGAGAAGGGCAGAGCCAGTTAATGTTGCGTAGGTGGAAGTAAGCAGACCGGATGATGTTATTGATGTGAAAATCAAAAGATAGGGTGCTATCAAGGATGACACCCAGACTCTTAACCTGTTTGGAGGGATAAATGGTCATCAAAACAGTCATCAATAGTAGGAGCACAAAACTGTTAGTTTTGGAGAGCTTTATAAATTTTCTTAATTATAAAACGATAAAAAAAATGTAAAAAAGAAAATAATAATAGTTAAAAAATAAATAAACAAGACTTCAACAAAGATTTTTATAGTAGAAAAGATTTTAATCTATATAAAATGTATAAAATTTTTATTTATTTATTTTAAAATAAAACTGAAGAGGATATTGCAATCCAAACAATTATATTACATAATAATAATAATAATAATAAATATGATGATGATGATGATGATGATGATGATGATAATAATGATGATAATAATAATAATAATAAATATAATAATAATAAATATAATAATAATAATAATAATAATAATAAATATAATAATAATAACAATAATACATCTGTTTTTCTCAGGTCTGATGAACATGTAGTATGTTGAGTTTTTTGAGAGCCAAATTGTCTAATCTGTAGTATGTCATAGGAGTGTAGAGGTGGGTCTGTTATCGGCTTCCTCTTAGCCTTCCTGCTTGGGGTGTTAAAGTCCATAAACCCACAATCCTCAAACCACAGCAGGAGCCTTGCAGGACAAAGCAGATTGGATGTTTTTAAAAGTAGGATATGACTCCGTGATCTGTGTGTGTCTGTGTGTGTGTGTTTTTGTGGACGATCGCTGTGGCCTACTGTGCAGCAAATGTAATGCTGTTTTTGTTGTGATGAATGCGTTTAGCTCCAGGGACAGCGGCCGGTGAATTTGTCACTGCCGTTTTGTTGCTGGGAATAAGATTACATTCTGACCTTGCGAGGAAATTACAGGTTCTGTAATTGAGTGTTCTACGTCATAAAATACACAATGTCTCTTAGTTCAGTGATTTAAATCTGATAGATATAAGGGTGTGTTTTTCATCATTAATATCTGACATAAACATGGTATTTCTGATGTATTGTATCACTTGATCTCACTGGAAAAAAATGAAGAGTTCCACACAATTCATTCATGTAGTTGTTCCGACACAAATCCATTAAGTTAACTTAACACAAAATTAAATGGATTGAACATAAAATAATTAAGTTGTCCCAAAATAAATCTCAAGAATTCTGTTGATTCAGCGTATTTTAAATAAGTAGTTTTTTGTTTGTATTTAATTAATTGATTAATTAATTTATTTATTCATTAATTTTTTTGAGTGCCTCTCGTTTTGTATATGTAAAAATCTTTGGTAAGTTCTCAGTTTTATCGATGTCAACCCACGTATATGTTTCTCTTTCGTTGGAAAAAAAAACTTATTTCCTTGTCTTTCTTCTTATTAGTCTCTTCTCTGCACCTTTTTTCTTTAATAAACGTGTATTATCAGGGGTGTCAAGCTACAAAAGGCATGAAAAACCAGCATAAAAGTATCATAAATTCCATTTGACCTGTTATTTTCCAAGTATTTTGGATTTATATATGATGTTTTTTGATATGAGGCTAGAGTTTAGTGTTTTATATTTTCAATAAGGTTTAATAAAAATATGATTTCAATTGGATTTAATTCATCTTTTTTTTTTAATAGCACTTTTATAATGTAGTTTGCGTCAAAGCAGCTTAACATAGAAGTTTTAGTAAATTGAGTCAATCCAGTTTTCAGAGTTGAAGTTCAGTTTATTTCAGTTGGCTGTTGTTTAATTTTCACTGCTGAAAGCCCAAACACTGAAGTGCAAATCCATCGATGCGCAGCATTTTCGGAAAATTTTCACAGAAAAGTCTTTTTGGTTTGTTACTTAAAGGGATAGTTTACCCCAAAACATTTACGCACCTTTTACTTGTTACAAACCTGTTTGAGTTTCTATCTCTTGTTGAATATTTTGAAAGTTTTGGAAACCAGTACTCACTGATTTTTGTAGCTGTTTTTGTATTGGTTTCTAACATGCTTTAAAATATCATTATTTGTGCTCAACAGAAAAAAGAAACTTATAAAGATTTTGAACCACTTTAAAGGCGAGTAAATAATTAGTACACTGTTAACGATTATGAGTCACTGTGTGGACAGTTATGAGTAGGGACAGACAGAATCTGCAGACATTTTTTGCTATTTCTGCAGAGACGTTTTGTAAAAAAAAATCTGCGGAATTATGCGGAATGATTTTAGTATCGTAACTAATATATGAAATAAAAAATAAAACATTATTAACTTTTATTTAATGTTTACAATGCAAATCCAATTAGATCCACTTATTTTGTAAACAAAGCAAGTCTCTCGTATAATAATACATCTACTAAAAGACAGAAAATGTTACTTTACAAAGTGTATTGTAAATAAGTCATATGAACATATTAATATTATATCACAATAATATTAGTGAAATTAATTTAAAAACTGAATAAATATAAGTTTACACACATTTACACAAGTAAATACATACTCCATGATGGGCTAAAAATATGCGGATGTCTGCGCGCATAGATTCCGTGTGGGCCTACTATATGTAAAAGTTGCATTGTTTAAATTACTGTATATTTTACAGTAAAGATATACATGCAGTTATGTAAATACATATACAGCTAGATTAACGGTAAAACTGTAAATGTAAGTAAATACAGTATTTTTGCTGTAATCGATTTTACAAGTTACTGTAGATTATACAGCAAATTGTTAACAGTCTACATTTTTCTTTTTTGGGTGAGCTGTCCCATGTTTTACAACTAACAACTTTCTAAACAAAAAAAATTACCTATTTATTTATTTATTTATTTATTTATTTGAAGATATTTTGACAGCTAAACAATACAGTAAACCGTAAAATATATCTATTAATTTACTGTTTCCATATTTTGTGTTTATTTACGGTTATGTAAATTGCATTTGCATTATTGGAGTTTGATCTCTGCTTTGTCAACTTTTGGTGAAGAAAATTCAACTCTTCAGTTTAAAAAAGTGACTTTTATCGACATTTATAGTAGTTTGAAATAATATAATTTATAAGAAATAATATAGAGAGAGAAATAAGTGTGTAAAATAACAACAAGTCTACTGGCAGTTTATTCAAATAAACAATAAAACATGAATCACAAAATATGGAAAACCGCTTATTTATGTATATTGTTTACAGTGTAGGCTTGTTATTTGAAGAACACTACAGGCCATTAAACAATGTTGTTTTATACCTTACAGTCTTGTTTTCATTCCTGTGGAAAATTAAATACGGTGCTAGCCTGATTAAAGTCAGTAGTTTGTAAAGTTTTACCAGATTCAGAACCAGAAGTTTTTGTCATTGTTATCTTAAGTTCAATGCAGCTGTTCTAGCATGTCAAACGCACTCTTGGCCTCGCATATCCTTCAAAGGTTATATAGACTCGTGCTGCATCTTTCCGTCCTTTTCCTCCCCTGCTTCTCAACATGCTGTAATCAAGATTTATCAGCTCTGAGGCAGATGGTTTTCCAGGATGCCAGCCGCAGCCCCCTCCCCGACCCTCTTGCTGGATCTTGAGCCCTGGGCCCAAGTGTTTGTCTAGACTTGAGTTATCCGCCTCATCTAGGAATGACAGGGCCTCCCCTCCCCGTTCTCCTCCAACCCTGCATGTCCCAGAGGAATTAGGGTCATCCATCCTCAAGCACCCCTATGTGGCTAAAATAGCTCAACGCATGGTGGAGCTTTTCCTATGCAATGCAATGTGGGATCCTTAAACTCCAAATCCACAGCAACAATAGCTAGCCATGTATTTTGAAAAATGTGCCAAGAATTTACTGTAAAATCCAAAAATTAAAGTTCATTTTTATGGAAAGAATGTTCACCTTGAAGCCACAGTTCACCCAAAAAATGAACATTACCTCATAATTTACACTTCCTCATGTGGATTTAAAGCTTTATGAGTTTCTGTCTTCTGACAAACACAAAAGAAGATATTTTGAATAAGTATTCTGGTTCCTGGGACTCAAGTTTCATAACAGGAAAAAATTACTATGGAAGTCAATTGGTGTTAGCTATCAACATTTTCCACAGTATCTTCTTTTGTGTTCATCTTAAATGCTGACAGTTTTCTTTTTGTTGGGGTGAGCTATCTTTTTAAGGCTGAACCATCTCTTTAAGGTTAGATCTATCCTCTAAAACTGGGCTTCTCGAAGTCCAGCCTCTAGAATTCAATCCATTTCATATTTCAAGAGCTCTAATTAAGGGATTAAGATGAAGACGCTTAAGTTAAGTTTCACTTGTCATTATTGCACTTTTGTTATTAAAGGGTTTTTTTTAATGGAAAAGGCATTTCATTGTTTAAATTTTGCATATGCATGTTTATTAAAATCAAGTTTTAAATTTTTTTTATAACAATTTCTGGACTAGGGCTGCACAATATATCGTTTCAGCATCGATATCGCAATGTGTGCATCCTTAATACTCACATCGCAGGATATACAATATTGAGATGGTATTAGGGCTGAACAATATATTGTTTGAGCATCGTTATCACAGTGTGTGTATCCGCAATAGTCACATTGCAGGATTAGATTTTTTATTAAAGATTGAAAGATAAAGATATTTTTAAAAATGATGACCGTGCTATTTTACATTTGATTGATTGTTTAATTTCTGTATTTATGTTAGACTCCTCAGAAAACTATGAAGCACTGTTTAATTCACTTTTATTTTTGCTCTGTGGTATTTATATTGTAATTGATTTTATGCAAATGCACTGCATATAAAAAGACTTGATGATCTCAGTTGATCTAGGTTAATCAGTTCTTGCCAAACAGAGCTATTCCTTTAACTGCATTTAATGATAGCAAAGCAAGGACCTAAAAGTCGTAGTTAGGGATTAGTTTGGGTTGGGTTTGTTAATATGGGGAAAATGTTGATTTGTTACAGAGTTGTATTCTGTATTCCATTCTGAAATCTCATGAGAGTCTATAAAGCTGTTAATCTCCAAACAGAGCTATTCAACTTATCTGGATAAGTTATATGTGTATATGCATTGCAGCAAAACAAAATATGTCAGATTTATGTCCAGTATCGTGCAGCCCTAGTTGGTATTATAGTCAATGCAGAGTTTAAGCACAATGGAGTAAAAGTTTATCATCTGCATGCATTTTTAAAAAGATAAAAATAACTTTATTACACCCTTCACATATTTTAAACATTTGAGTTTCTTTTTTAAGTTCATTAAATAACTCCTATACTATTGAAACAAGTGAAGGGTGAGTAAATAGTGAGTAAATTTTTCTTTTTGAGTGAACTGTTCCTTTAAGGCCTGTGTGTAAACATTTAAATATTTCAGAGTGTAAAACAAGAATTTTTTTGTAACTTCAATAAAGTTGATCTAATATACAATAAAGACTATGCAGTGTGGATTATTCAATATCTTTACCTAAGTATGCTGAATACAGTGGTCCCTCATTATTCGTGGGAGTTACGTTTTAAAAATAACCTGCAATAGGCAAAATCCGCAAATTTTAATTTTTTTATTTTTATTTATATATATTTTTTTTACAATTATAATTATTATCGATATTTTAAGGCTGTAAAAAAAAACCTCACTACACACTTTATACGCTTTTCTCAGACAGGAATTACCGTTTACACACTTTTCTCTCTTGTTTAAACACTCTCAAAGTTCAAACTTTCATTTAAAAAGAAGTCCAGTATTATAGTATGAAACCAAAGATCAAATAAATGGTGACCTACATCTGCGTAACTTCTACCTTCCTTTAGCATGTCCAGAAGTTCGACATTTTGTGGGATGGTTAGCATGTTCCTCTGCCTTTTCGGTGCTACTATGGGGGCCTTTGAAGGTGCAGAAAATTTCGTCACCATTCTGGGGAGAAAACTTGCAAACATACAGTCCAGCACTTCAGAGTCACACTACAAGCAATCGAAGATTTCTGTAAAATTGGCAAGCTGAACGCATTTTGTACTTAAAGCTACCACTAAATCTGATATTTTATTAGGCCGCCAAAACTATAATTCACTTTTATTTTTGCTATATTTTGCTTCTATTTTATTTGTTATTTATTATTTGAGATTCACTCTCCAAAATCACCCCAACTAATCTAAAATGAAGAATTCTTTCCAAATAAAGCTGTGTAAGTCATCTGGTGAAATTGTATTCACATTGCAATATATACAGTTGAAGTCTTCTATACAGCTTAGTGACATTTAAAGGCTTAACTAGGTTAATTAGGTTATCCAAGCAGGTTAGGGTAATTAGGCAAGTTATTGTATAACAGTGGTTTGTTCTAGACTATCGAAAAAAATATAGCTTAAAGGGATAATAATTTTGACCTTAAGTTTATTTTTTTTAATTAAAAACTGCTTTTAATTTTGCCAATATAAAACAAATAAGACTTTATCAAGAAGAAAAAATATTATCAGACATACTGTGAAAATGTCCTTGCTCTGTTAAACATCATTTGGGAAATATTTAAAAAAGAGAAAAAAAAATCAAAGGGGGCCTAATAATTCTGACTTAAACTGTATATCGCAGAAATAGAAAATATCGCAATGTTAGATTTTTCCAATATCATGTAGCCTTATTCTGGACTTTTGACACTTGACATTTGTATGTAATTCACAGGAAATGCCAAAAATGTGTTAACAATCACGTGTTGTACGACAATGTAAACATATTTATTGGATCAATTCTTTGATACTTAATTGCTGATGTGACATTACCAGATGATGTGAGTGTATAACTGGTCTAACCAGCAGACCAATCTCAATGGCATAAAAACTTTAGATTTTATTTTTTTGAACCCACAGAATAAAAACTGAGCTTTATTTGCTCATTATGTCTGCATTATTATTATTATTTAACTTGCTTCTTTAGGTGGAAAACTAATTGGTCTTTGCCAATACATGCTCAAGCCAGAAAAAATGGTTTCGGAGTGCTTTTGCAGAAAAACTTCTCTTTCATACAATGCAAGGCTTGAGTAATGAGATGAGGCCGTACTTTAATTTAAACCACAAGACTTGAAATGAATAGAAGGGCAGGCATGACGCTCTCTCATTATCAGTTGGCTCACGAATTGGCTGTAGCAAGTGGCGGGACACGTGTCCTCCTCTTTGTTTAGCCGGAGCTTGAATTGGCGCCTTGGATGGGACCTATTCATGGCTGGACTTAAGGCCGCCTTTGAGAGCGGTGGCTTGCTGGCCCTCATTATCCTCATTGTTGCATTCCATTACACCTCATTTTTTTTGTGCCCCACTTCAACAGGAACTTTAGACAAAGCCTGCAGTGTGAAAAGGGAGCAGTCGAACCCAAAAAAAATGCAGAACTTCGATGGCGAAGGAATTGTTAACACCTCGAGCCTGCCAGAGGATCTCATTATCTGACTGCTATCTTATTAAAGCCACCACCAAATCTGATATTGCAATATTATATTAGGCTGCCAAGTAATTTAATCCCAACCATGTTCTTCTGTATTTGATAAGCAATAGATGGAAGAACTGTGCTAGAGCAGTCAGCTACTGTGAGTCATAGTGTGTGTGTGTGTGTGTGACCACTGTACTGTGTGTTTGCCTAGCTTGGCATGTGCTTGGAAAATTGTGTATGTGGATGGTCTTGGCGTATTTGTGTTGTGGGTAGTGCCACACACCTTATGAGCCTTTTGTTGATGCCTTGAGTCATGCATAATGTAATCAGCTTTTCTCTTTGCAGTTTTTTATATTTGAATTGGGGTCATTTTCAATCAGAGGTACAGTTATGACAGTGATATAGCTATTTTACATTATTGAGCCTGCTTGTACATAAATATTGCATTAATATTGAATTAGATACTGTATACATATGTGTGTATCTGTGCCTTTGTGTATACTAGGGGTGCGGTTTCGGTACGATACAGTTTGTGCTATGCTTAAAAAAATGGCTACAGAATAATTGAAAGAATGGTAAACATATTTATTGAGTAACAAACACCTGACAGTGCAACAGCTTCACACATATGACTGTAGATTTGCATGTTCTCACATTAATTAAATAAAAATAGGGCTTTTTGAAAATTGTATGTTCAAATAAATTGCTCAAGAAAATAAAGAGAAAAAAATTCCCTTTTTTTATTTTACATCTCGACTCAACAGTCTCAGCCAATTATGCAGATAATAATTATGTCAACACATCTTAATGATTGAGCACTTTTAAAGTATTGGTTACTTCTGTTTACATTATGCTTGTATTACCAAGGCAACAATACATTTTTATTTATTTATTTTTATTTTATGATTTCTATATGATTTCGATTCCAGAGACCTCCGTTTCACTTATCAGCACAATCGTAGTGAATGAATCTTAAGCAAAGAGAGAGTGTTCGGCTCTTCTCTCTTAATTTAGCGGGAACAGTCAGTTGAAGTGATCGGGTACGGAAAAACACCCAGCAGAAGTGGGACTGCAATGCATGTGAAAGGTAATCGGAAGCGTACAAAGGTGAAACTGCTTTGTTGCAGTTGTTTTTATTAACAAACCAATATTAATAGTGCCTATTCTGAACTGCGGATCAGAGGGCACACCGAATTGTGGGAGGCACAACGGGACGAAAGTTTTTTATTTTATTTTTTACAGAGAACCGTTGTATCCCTAGTGTAAATATATATATATATATATATATATATATATATATATATATATATATATATATATATATATATAGTTCTGTCTGGTTCTTGATTCTGGTTGGCTGATATTCTGCAAAATCAGAACCCGTACAGCCTCCTCACCCTTCTGTATTTCTTCACCCACATAGAGTGACAGCAGATCAATAAACTCACGACAGTTTGATAAATATTGCAGCTGTTGAACAACATAATGTACTTTTGAGGTTTTTTTCTGGCGATAATGTAGTTGTTTAAATTGCATCTATGCAGTTTATTTATAGGGATAGTGCCTATTTTAAATATTTATAATTTCTGAGATGCAGCACGTCGGCATCCATCAGCTTGTCATGGAGCAGAGCAAAGCAGTTGATGTTGTCCATCCGCAAGATGGCGTCAGAGACTGCATAATAAGCCCTTAGAGGAGAATAGATTGGCGTATTTTCAAACTACAGTTGATCAAAACATTATAAAATTAGTGAGTGACATTCTAAGTCGATCTATTTCTTTTGTATGTTGTAGTGCTGTATTTATACCATAGTATTTGTAGCGTATTGAGTGTGAGATGGGACTCTCATATCAGGAATGTATGTATTTTGTGTTGGCCATTCTTTGTATAACCCTGAGTTACTATTTGTTTGGCCATCTGTTTGTTTCTAATGAGTCTCCTGTTTTCGTTAGTGCAGACAAGTTCAGTAAAAAGAAAGAAAGAAGAAATGCCCACGCGTTTAGCGTTTTTCCTTTTTGCAAACACAACAGTAATCTGGTAGTGTTTGTGCTGCTTTGACTTTTTCGGGCTTAATTATTGTGATCTCCCGATTGTGGCAGAGAAATACTGGGAAATCTCTGTAGACTGATGGCATTTCATGCAGTTCAGCCTTATAATCTTAAAATATCAGCAAAATCATCTATTTTGTCTTCACTTTAGACATTTACACTAGAGAATCATTCTAATACTAGCTCTAAAGTGACGTTGGTGAAGTAGCAAAAGTTTATGCTGTTCTGACATTAGCTGCAGATATGAATGAATGGTGGAAGAAAGTAGTTCCTCTTACAAAAGGATTTTGAGACTCTGTGTTTGATTTTCTTTTTTATATACACGATTATGCCGTCGAACTGTTATAAATGCAATATCACACTCGTAGTAGTGGGTTCTGGCTGTATCTTGTCACTAGTGGGACACGCACACCTCCCACCAGTGCCGATATACAGTCACATCACATCAGTCACATGCTACTCGTGTAGTATTGCTTGTATGCATGTATGCATGTATGTATGTATGTATGTATGTATGTGTGTGTGTGTATATATATATATATATATATATATATATATATATATATATATATATATCTATATATATATATATATATCTATATATATATATATATATCTATATATATATATATATATATATATATATATATATATATATATATATATATATATATATATATATATATATACAGTATATATATATATATATATACAGTATATATATATATATATACATATATAGTGAATGATATATTTGATATTATGTGTTATTGCTTATTTTATTCTATTTTTAAAACTTGCATTAGAGGAATTAGACGATTTTTAAAGGAATGCATTAGAGTAAACTCGACTTTAAACTCTTTCTCTCTCTTGCTGTTTTTCTCACCACTTCATGTGTCTCTGAAATATCTGTTCTTCTCACCACCCAAATGGAGTTAACTCATCTCTCCACATAATGGCAGTTTTGTTTCTAACAACTCTGAGTGAATTTACATGTGTGACAGATTCCTCATTCTTTCTGCCTACGTGCCGAGGTCCATTACATAGCCTGTGTAGGAGTCAAGGGCTGCCCTTAGACAAAGTGAACAATCTCCCTCCATCCTCCCACTCCTCAGCGTTTGACTAGCGGGACAGTCAGATACGGGGCGGCAGGCAGATACCAGATGTTGTTTGAGAAACGCTGCTGAAATGAGAGATGTTAGATACCTGCTGTCTGAAGCCTTGATTGTATCCTGTACATGGGGAACTACAGCACTGGCTTTGATGGTATCTGATGACAGACTGACTCAAATGTCACTCTGGCCCTGATGCTGATCGCCGCTTTAGCAATTGCACTTAGATTAGATTATTCCCATGGCAGCGAAAGGTAAAATAAAGCTGGCATCCTATCGAAAAGTCCTACTATCTTTATATATCACGATGGACGGATGGTTGCGATCGTAAAATGAAAAGTGGTGTGGGGGGGGACAATGGATGGATGGTTGCGATTGTAAAGTGAAGAGGGGGTGGTTGGAGGACGTTGGATGGAGGGGTGGGGGGCGTTGCGACGATGGACGGGCAGTTGCGGTCACAAAGTGAAGAGCGGAGGGGGTGGGGGGAGGTAGCAATTGAGCCAAAGAGGGCAAAGGGGCAGAGCCTCTAGCCACCGGGCCACCCCCCTGTGCACAGCCCTGCATTTGTCTATAAGCTCTAGTCTCTGTGAAGACAATCAGAGACGATGGTAACTTTATCCAAATTAGCCATACAGCATATCCATGAGCACATTTAAAAATCTGCAAACATTCTGCAAGTGACATACCTGTTTTTGCATATTAAGGTAAAACATGAAGAGTTGGTAACATGGACCCATCCTTTAGAAAGAGTTTTGAACTGACCCACATTACGAAAAATATTTAGTGCAAATATACAATACTTTATTGACTTTCGCTGGCACATTTCCTTCACAAATGAAATTCAATGTTCTCAGTAGTCATGGGGTGATATCCAGTTTCAGTTCGCGGACGCGAATACAGCTTTGCATGAAGACAGAAATAATTTTTTTGGGTGAATTATACTTTATAAATACAGTATGTGACACTTTTAACACCGTTTAGAGGTGTCTATGTTGCTGTGAAGACTTGTGCGACTGCCTTTACACTTTTCTCCTGACCTTGAAAATATAATTGGCTGAATCGTAGAAAAGCTGAAATAAGATCATGTGTAGGGATGAATTGAGATCGCCATCTTTTTTCGATTAATCTTGCAGCCCTAGTCAAGGTTTTAAAACCGCAAAATTTTGTGTTATACCGTTTGTAAGGAATATAAAAAATTTGTATATTAATTTTTTTTAATTGTTAAGAATTGCGTTTTTTTTTAAACTAATAAAGAGAGCAGAAGTCACTGATTTATTTTAATTATTATTAAAATAAAATAAAAATTAAATAAAAATTTATGTATTTATTTTTTAACCCAGATTTAAAATGTAAAAACAACTTATTTTAGAGCATTTATCACAACAGCATGACATTGTGATATCTTTATCCAAGGTTATCACACCGTCAGATACTTAAACCAGACCATGCTTAGTTCTTAGTGGTTTAGAGTAAACCAAATTGGTGAACTGCTGCTGTGAGTGTAAATGTGCAGATTAAGCAGTGGCAATATATTATAAGGTCACTTTACATCACAAGGAGAAGGAAATAAGAGTGTCTGTGTAATCAGGTGCTCTATTATAACACTTAAACATGGACAAAGTGAAAAAAAAGATTCACATGATATTTCCCAGTTTATAATGTTCATATCAATGGAGATATGTTCTCGTTTGCTTTCTGATTGCGTGTTGGTCATGTTACCATGGTGATCTGCATGATGTACATGCACACATTCTTCTTAAAAAGGGAAATGTATGCATCAAAGGTTTTCTATAATCAGATCAGTGCTGCGGCTCACACTTATAATTACCTGTTTTTCATGCTGAATGAAATGTACAGGAGAGGCAGCAGGAGCAGCACAGATCTAAAGGCAAGTGTGACAATGACCCAGGTGGGTGTTTTGTCTGGAATTTATGGATTATGCACTATGTGGTATTTTGTTTTAGTATTTCGCACAGCTATGATAGTAATTTACTTATTTCCTTTATTTAGTTCATTTTTGGCTAATGTTTTTGTTTTGTTTTTATTGTGTTCTTTATTTTTTATACGTCATGTTGTTTGTATTACTTTTGCTCATTTATATTACATATATAGTTGTTTTAAGTGTTATTATTACCTATTACGTTTATTTTTATTTATTTTTTTCTGATTTTATCTTTTTTTTGTAAGTTATGTAATATTTTAACTGCCTTTTGTATTTTTTATAATTTTTTAACTTTTTGTTCTCATCTTATTTTATTAGGTCTTTTATAGTTAATGTTTTAATTTATAAAATTTATAAAAATTTCGTTTTTGTTATAGTTATTTTATGCTTTTTAATAATCTTGTTTATTAATAATAATAATAATAATAATACACTGAAAAAAAATATTCAAAGATGATTCCTTGGATTTACTCAATTTTTTTACGTTGAGTGATTGTAAACAATTTATTTAGGCTGAATTTAAACAAACAAATTAAGTTGAACATTGCTCAATTTAATTTGTTTGTTTAAATTCAACACAAATAAATTGTTTGCAACAGTTTTGCATGCAACACTTTTTTCAGTGTAGTAGTAGTGTTACTACTACTACTACTACTACTAATAATAATAATAATGATAATAATAATAATAATAATTAAAGCTGTAAGCAGCGATGAAAGCGACCTTGCACCCAGGCTCACTGCTGCTCGGTGGCCTTAGGATGACAGAGAACATTAATAACAATATTACAATAATAACAGAGAAAAACACAGATTTATGCCAAACCTCCTTCTGTCAGCAGGTGGCGCTATGACTGCGACTCAATATTGGCATTTACATGTTATCAGGAGAGGAATCTATGTGAGTTGACCTGTAAGTTTTCAGGCAGGTCGTACATTGTGTGGCTGAGTTATAACTACATCTTCCTCCATGGCGATACACTGAACTTGGTCAGTCCGCTCTAAACACGCAAACTCTAGATCATCACAATTTCACATCAGAAAGATCTTTGGATTATACTGACAAAACTTGAATTCAATTTGATAAAATTTCTAGAAGGATTTTTTACAAACATGGCATTTCGTGTTACCAGCAGGTGGCGCTATACCTGTAACTGGATATTGGCATGTAAAAGTGTTCAGGTTAGAACTCTTATTAAACGTGTGATTTTGAAGCAGATCAGATAATGCATGCCTGAGTTATAACAACTCCCTGTTTCATGGCAAACATCAAAGTTTGTGAGGCCACCACAGACAAACGAACTGATGAAAACTCCTACATACATCGCCTGGAAATGGCCCTGCGTTTTTTCGGCAGAGGAAGTACCTGTGGGATTTGAGATTTCGCTCCATGAGACTGTTTTTGTAGGTTTTGGCGTGTTTGATGTGTGTGCCAATTTTTGTACGTGTGCGTGAAACGTAGCAGGGAGGCCACTCTGTAAAAAGTGCATAGGTGGCACTGTCGAGCAAAGTTTAGTGATTTTCGAGCATGTTTAGACCCTCAAAAATGTGATTCATTCTAGAGAAGAATAATAATAAACGGAGCAATTCCAATTTGGCCTCCGCGCCGTTCCTGTGCTCGGTCCCTAATAATAATAATAATAATAATACAAACAATAATTATCATTAAAATTCACTTATTCTTTCATTCTGAATTTTGTTAAATTTTCTATCAGTGTTAAATTCTGCACAGGACCTGAGAGAGAGCAGTCATCAGAATGCTTAAGCTTGGCTGCACTGCTTTGTCAATTACCTTCATCTACATGTTGCTCTGAATGTGTTAAGTCTGCGATGTGTGTTTTTGTGTGGGTGTGAATATATGCTCTGCGCTTTAAGCATGCCATTTGTTTTCATGTTTACAAGTACATGCATATGCTCATATGGAAAACGACTGTGGGTGAGAGCATGCGGGTCTCTCTCTCTTTGTTTTAATGCGTTTTATTGAAATGGCACATAATTACACCTTGATTTTATGTCTGTTGCTGCTGAGCTGTATATAGAGTGTAACAGTTCATTACATAAATGCAAATCCCATACATTTTCTCATAGAGGAATTAGAGACCTGTTTGCATAAGCTCTGCAATGTAATGGCATTATGTGGATTGATAAGGTAATTACAATAGTTTGATTTAAGTATATTTGAGAATGTAGACTATATATCTTGTATTTTGATACTAGTTTGACTTGAGACATTTTTTTGCGTGGGACATTGAGATTGAAATGGTCAGGACAGTTAAATAATTGGTTAATATTTCTGGTGACATGTCACCTCCGTCTATACTAATTATATGTCCTTGCAATTTTAAAAAGTATTTATTTATTCATTAATTTTCCTTTGGCTTAGTCCCTTATTTGTCAGGGGTCGCCACAGTGGAATGAACCACCAACTATTCCGCCATATGTTTTACGCAGCAGATACCCTTCCAATCACAACCCACTGGGAAACACCCATACACTCTCACATTCTCACACAGACTCATTGCTTCAAAAATATATTGTTATTATTATATTATTTAAATTTTATATAATACATTTGTACAGTTTTTCAAATAGTTATAAATTTGATTAACAAACATAATATAATAATTACAAATATATAACGGATTCATAAATATATGTATTTATAATAATAATAATATTTATAGTAGTCTAAATAAAGTATTTTTTTCTCAATTTTTAAAATGTATATAAATTTTATATTGATTTTACTATATTTGTTTAACTGAACATTTTTTGATTTTTTTTATCATTTATAGATGCAAAAAATAGTCTAAATTTTTATAACAAGGTGTTAACAGGTTAACTTTTTTTTTTTTTTTTTTTTTTTTTTTAAGTGGTTAATAAACTTAACATAATTAAATATAGCCTTCTTTATTTAAGATATAGCACAAATAAAGCAAAAACTAAAGTGGAGTGCATAATCTCTGCACTATAACTAAACAGAATAGATCTCTTCAGTCATGGTGTTAATTTGTAGGTTAACCCAGCAGGCTACTGTAATTCACCAGGGGTTTTTAGAATGGTTGTTCTCAATAAATTAAGGTCTTATTACTGGAAGAGACTTTGACATTTTGATTTACACTATGAACTGCATAGTCATTCCTCAAACATGAATGTTAAAGCTTTTTTTTTTTTTTTTTTTTTTTAATGGAAGGTTACTAGTAAGTGGAGTTGCTATGAAAAATAACACAGACTCTCTAATAACATTTGTCAGTCTTAGAAAAGCATGAACGTAGACCATTTTCACCCTAACTTAAAGCAAATCTTTTCAAAGTTGATGAAAAAGTTAATTATTATTGATTGTTAGAGCAGTTTACTGTAGTATTGGTAACCTAGCAATCAACAGTAAACAAAACAGGCATGCTGGAAATGGAAACAGCTGATTGGTCACATGGTTGTAATTGCTACATCAAAGTGTACATTAATTCATTTTCGCACCTCAAGCAAGCATAGATTTTGTATTTGATTTTATTTATTCATTATAAGTTTGGTTTTTTAATCATTGTGATTCTTCAAAATGTGCATTAACACAGGGTATCTTGAAGCCCATTTACGGTCAAAATTTTTTTTGTCTTTTTTTTTTTTTCCCCTAAATGCGTCTGGCTGTAGTGAACAATAAGTTCAGTTTACCCACTCAAATTTCCCACCCACTGTGATATTTGCATATCTTGAACCACTGATCTGTCATATAGACTAGATTCCCTTATTTTTGAAAAGAAAAAAGCGGTGCTGATGTTATTGGCAGATGTCACCCACACAGATGGTCTGCAGGTAATGTCTTCTGTCGGGCCTCATGTTTTGGCTATGCTTTGCAGTATCTATGTCCCTTTTCTGTGCTGTAAGGGGTTCAGGTATCACCCACACAATGCACCTAACAGGGCCGAATATCAGCAAGGAAAGATGAGACGTTTGTTTGCCTACTGCTCAGCAGAGCCTCCGACAGCCGTCTGGAAGGAGCATTTGTGGAAAAATACAAGCATTTAAGATTGAGAAAAGCTGAAAATTTGAAGTACTATGGATTTTTGGCGCTACTTTATCCACCAAATTCATGAACACTTGCCCTGTCTGCCTTGGTCAATCAAAGCTGTTATACTAACCCTAGACTCAAGTCCAGTCAAGTCGAGCTTTATTGTCATTCCGCTCCATGTGTGGACATACAGAGGAATGTCGTGTCTCGCAGGACAACGGTGCTACATAAATTAATCATAAATACAAACACAACACTGGACATAAGAGCTATTTAAAAAACCTATGCATTACTAACATGTACTAAGATACTTAACTATACACATAAGACAGGCTAAAACATAAAAGCACCGTTTTGTGGGCCGCGAGAAGCCGCTGCTTCTGGGATCTTGGATCTTTTAACCAATCGACTCATTCGATTGGTTAAGCAATTAATGCTTTCATCAGGGATGTTGAGAGGTTGAAATAAACAGAAAAATGTTTTGATAGTACTTCAGAACTTCAGTACTTCGGTATCAGTCGATACTGTATTTGTGTATCTATGTTTGCACACGGTGAAAATGGTAAACTGATGAACTTCATGGCCAAACACAGTCATTTCTGTCAAGAAGTGAACATAATGACCAATCAGCAGTGTTTAAGAATGTGCTCAACAGCGTTCAGATGTTAGTAGGAAATGGACATTTTTAAAATTTTATTACCGAAATCTATACGGTTGACAACCCTACCTCAGAGACATAAGATTTTTAACTTGCAGAAGGGGTCCTTGAAAGTGTGATGCTAGTTTGTTGTTGGTGTTGCTAGCTATTTGTTAAAGGGTTCAGGGTGGTTGCTGTGTGGTTTCTACATTGTGACTTACTGACCCAATTGACCTTTCGATAAGCCACACCCGAAAACTGTCACAGACCATCTTGGCTTAACAACCGTAAATGGGCGCAAGAGGTCTGTCAAGCTCAAACAACTCAAAGCGTTGTATATGGATTGTGCAAATCTGATAACCGGAATCATAATATTTTGAACGCGGTGGTGGAATTTTTTTCCTTTTCCAAAACCTAAAACCCAAAGAGAGAAATACCAGGCGTGGATCAAGCCATGTGGGGTGCCGTAAAGGCAGCACAATTCAGTCATATTTCCATCTGTTTCAAGCTACGAATATTTGGATTACATATCAACAGAATAAAACGGAGATATGATCACAGACTGGGCACTTGCAATCAATTAATATACTTCACCTGCTACTGTTTTTCAGTTATTTGAAACTCTCATGTTCTTGTCAGAGGTACAATTCACAGATGTCTTCATCTGTCTTTTGAGATTTAGTCATTGGTGACGGCATTATACCGGGTTAGTGTCTGCTTTTATATTTGGTGTCGGTGTCTTTTTATAATTGGAGTCGGATTCATATTTTCTAGTAGGGCAGGGCTTAGCGAAGGGTCAATTAAAAAAGGCAGAAATATTGTAAAAATTGGCCTGTGGTATCATATCTGTACACTTTAATAGCTTTTTGATTATTATTAAATAGCACTGCTCATTGCATGATCCACCAGGTGAGCTACCAAGCAAGTTTACATTATCCCTCACTCTGTCAAATGCCCACAGTCTGCATTTGACACCTTTTTGACAGACAACTGTGATACCCCTGTCTATGTCTGTTGACAGTTGTTGGCATCTAAAAAAGCTTGCCATTTGAACATGCTGAATTGGGACTTGTCGGGTCATAGAATGTCTGAGAAGTGACATGCTGAGGTTGTCTGTGTTTTATGGCATCTGTTTGTGGTTTGAATTCACCTTGTAAAGTCAGAAATGTCATACACTATTGTAAAAGTAGCGTTTTTGAGGTCATAACATGGTATTCTGCTATAACTGGTGGCGAATCAAACTGATAGTTCACCAAAAAAATTAAAATGCATTCATTATTTATGGTCACTCAAGTGATTCCAAATCTTTTTGAGTTTTTTATCTTGCTAAACGCTGAAGAAGATATTTTTAAGTAAGCTGAAAACCTGTAACCATTGATGAAAAACAGATAATATTGATATATCAGCACAGTTTCAGGCTTCCATCTTTCTTTATAATATCTCCTTTTGTGTTAAGATGGTAAAACTTGGGAGAGTAAATGTATACAGTTTTTGGTGAACAATCCCTTTAAGTCTTTTATTAATCAACAAATTGTGCTTGTGTTCAAAATTTGTGTGAAAAGAATTAATAATTGTTCATACAAGTTTCCATTGAAGCTAAAAATGTGCAGTGAATTGTGTGTATATATACATATATAGGTACATTTATGGAGTTTTGAAAAGTATGCCAGCAAAACTGATCGTGTTTCTTGCCTTAGCAAACACTGCTAACTATGCTGACAGATAATTGATGCTCTGTTTGCTCTGTGGTGTTTTTACATCAAGAAGTTGGCAGCTGTTCTGCTCTCATATTCCACCTCTCTCTTTTTCCCCCTCACTCTCTATCTTCTCTCTAGAGGAAAAACTGGGCTCCCGTGTGTGCAGACACGTGTAAATGCGCACGTTATGTGTTAATTAAATTGCTTGTGTAGTGTTCCATGTTTTTCATCACTATATGAACTTTACACATATACCCCCCCCCCCCCCCAACTGTAGGAGCAGTCGGAAACATGCCACTGAAGGTGCCGGAGGGATTTATGAGGCCTTACATAGGCCCTAAAGCAAGATGCTAGTATGTTTGACTCATTGTATGGTCTGGAAAATGACTGTCGCAGTTTTTGTTATCATGCCTCTGATGTGCTGCTTGTGTTTTCTGTCTCTTCCAAAGAGCTGCTGAGGTTTAAATCATAAGGAGATGGGACTTGGGCTTCTGCCCACAGGAAGAACGATTCCAACTCTGCCCCTATAGCTGTGACCGGTTTGCCGTGAGGCCCCGTACCCCCTTCTAATGGTGAGTTGATTCTCTTTATCTATATCGCAAAAATCAGTAAGGATCAAATATATATAATTTGGCTTGTGAATTGGTCAGTCGAATAAAGGAATGCTTTCAAAGTTGCTTGTTATCAGTGGAAAATTGTCTTCACTCAACCAGGACAACATATTAATACATATTAATCAATTTCGAAAAAACAAAAGTTTAGGCCTTAAAAAGTCTTAAATAAACTGAAAAATAGTGTTGTAGGTCTTAAATCATTTTAAAAAGGTCTTAATTTTCCTATGTCTAATTAAAGCTACCCAATTGGCTGACACCCAATCACCAATAATCCATCAGAAAACTTTTCTGATGAGTCTAATACAGTATATTTAAGTTGTTATTGCAAAGAGTTACAATTCACAACAACTGTTAGACATTTTAACAGCAAATTCTACAAATTAAATTCCTTAAATAGGGAAAGCACATCCCGTTATATCATAGGTCTCAAACTCGATTCCTGGAGGGCTGCAGCTCTGTTCAAGGTGTTTAAGACTACTAGAGACTATTAAGCAGGTGTGAGTTGGAGGTGGTTGGAACTAAACTATGCAGAACTGTGGCCCTCCAGGATTTATGTTTGACACCACTGCATGATCTTTCATTAATACAAAAAACTATTAACAGAAAAAACCAGGCCATCAGAAAAAATCCTTAGTCTTTAGCCCTGTAGAAGTCTAAAATTTAATTCATAATGGTCTTAAAAGGGTCTTAAAAAGTCCTAAATTGGATTTGAAGAAACCTGCAGAATCCCTGTAATAGTGACATATGACAGGATAAAAACACATTCATCAAAAACATAATACATATACGAACAATAAACACTTGCTTGATTTAATTATTTTGATTGCATTTAATGTGCATCCACACCAGGTGTAAAGTTTTCAATGACAAATATTTGGCCTTTTTTATTATATACAGTTGCTTATGTTGTACAGCAGAATTTAGAACCAATAGTTTCATTGTGAGACTATCCAGGCTGCAACTGCCAAAATATCCTAATGTCGATACTAAAAGACATTTATGTGCCAGTCAAACCCAATAGACCCAGAGAAACTGTTACATATCAAAATTTGGACTTGGAAAATTAGCACATTAACAAAAAAGAAACATGCAGTGGAAAAGTCTTTATCTTGGCTCTGCACCGATGCTGTCTCATCGTTAACCAAAACACAGTGGTAATCTGCAGAAGCCATTTAAATGTACATTCTCCTCCATCCAGAGAATTTGTTCTGTACGCAGCCAACAAATAGTAACAGCTCCTCTGACAGCAGCTCTGGCAAAGACAAAAGCAGCAATCGTGATTCCATATGTGTCACAGCTTTACAGTTCCTCCATGGTTCTGTAATTATTACACTGCCGTTATGTCATAAACTCAAACATGAAGCTGAATGCAGACCTTTATATCTTTTTTTAGTAGTGTTAATCTTCATTTTTATTGAATATGAGAAATTTCATGCAAATGTCAAGCCAAAAGTTTTCACCCAAAAAGCAAAACACTTTCTAGGTTTTTGTGAAGGCTTGTATTTTACAGTACTCTAAAAATATTTCTGTCAGTGTTTTCAAACAATTATATGTGATTTACCAAAGTCACACAAGTGCCAATTTCACATGTCACATCCACAACGGAGAGGTGTCACATCTATAACGAAGCTTTTTCCTCATCAATGCAAAAATGTCAAATAATATAAAATCTTCTCCTTTTGTTTAGCATTATTTCTTTTGGGTTATGCAGTTTAATTCACAGAATTTCCACAAAGTATGTTGTGTACTGTATACTTTTTTTGCTCACATCCATAACACATGTTTATTTTTCCCATTTAAAATATAAAACAATGTAGATTTACTTCCTCTGAAGTTTTTACTGTCACATCATAACAGTAGAACTGGTCAAATAGTTTAGTTTAGTTTATACAGCTTTAAAATGTTTCTCCATGCATTAGAAAGGCATTTTGTCTGAACCAAAACATTTTTTTCCTATAAATTGCTTAATATTATATATTAAAATAAAATATTAGGCATATTTAGAATTAGAATCTTTTGATTAAATGATGTTTTCATGATCACAGTGCAGCCCCAAAGTACAAATTAATTGTCATTATACTTTATGCTTCAAATCAATAGGTTTTACCCATTTATCTGCAAGAAATTGTATTCATTTAAAGGGCACCTATTGCACAAAAATAAAAAAAATAAAAATATATATATACAATCTCCAGAAACACTTTGATGGCATTCTCCCTTTGTACTGTACATGTCATTGAAACGGGTAAAGTCCTGAGCAAAAGTAACAATCTCTCCCTCATTAGCATAGACAGCCCTGAGTAAGAAGCAGCTGTCCGTCATTAGTCTTCACTAATTTTTAAGGGCTATAATGTGCTGAAACTTCAAATACACACTTTAGGGACATCAGAGACGTGTGTTACTGTACATTTTGTAAATAGCACCATAATAGGTCCCCTTTAAAATATAATAACAGTATGATCATGTATTTTGTGTGTTTTAATAAGCATAGGTCGGATTAAGAAATGAAACGACACACTTGTATACATCTGTTATGTCGGATAACGGTACACCACTATTATTTCTTCAATATTTTTATATTTTCGTCTCTCTGTCTATGTAAGCATCAGCCTTTTTTCTTTCATTTGATGCAGAAACTAGAATGTCTTTTTCTTTTATCTTCATATTAAATGAAGGAAGTGTGCAGGTTGTCAAAAGTATAAGAATACCTAGACAACTTTTGCATTTTTTATGTAAATATTTAATACATAAAGTGATACAATTTACTAACTTACAATTTTTACAATTACTAACTGCATCTTTGTTTAATGTTTATCGTCTTTTTTTTTCATATATATTTATTTTGTGTTGGTCACTTGTCACTTTATGTACACTGGAAGCTTCTGTAGCCAAAACAAATTCCTTGTGTGTGTGAAGCACATTTGGCAATAATTCTGATTCTGACAATTCAGTAAGTGTAACATTTAAAGAGTTTATTTATTTACAGATTTGAATGATTTTCTTGCCATTTTTAGATTTTGCTTGGTTTCTTCAGTTTTTGCGTCAACTTTAGCTATATACAGTACTTTCGAAGTATCACAGAAAAGTTGTTGTACTTGACGGAGTGTGTTTTATATCCTTCTCGACCAAAAAACAAGGCCTTGTTCTCTGTCCGAGAAGCACATTGCTGCTGTGTCCGCTTTGGGCCCATCTAATTATCCTAGAAGCTGTCCATCCGTGAAATAGGCATTACACTGTGAAACTGAGCCAGTGTAGCTTTCCTCTGAACAATCTCGATAGCTTAGCAACAATGCAGCAGCCTATAATGACCATAACAACAGCAAAGGCACACCAGAGGATTATGGGGGATTATTACCTTTGATCTGCTCCTAAACAGGATGGGCAGAGAGTTGGGGGAGTTATTAGAAAAGAAGCAGGTTATAGTATAGATATGGATGTATAGATCTATTTTAAAGCTAGTACGGGAAGATTGTTATTTTTTTTAAGCAGAAAAGGCAACAAGAAAAGAAAAAACAACAAAATCTGACTTCAAAGTGTGGAGTTGGGAGCAAAGCATGATGGACTCTGCTTTCACTGTCCATCGAGACATGTTTTATTAAATCGTATTTGCAGTCAGCTGCAGTCGCAAGAGTGGAGTTCAAAGTGAGAACTATTGTGGCTTGTTTTGGGATGTTAAAAAACAGACTTGGCTGGAAATCTCAACTTAAAGCATTTCTCTGGGACATCAAACAATCCACACCTGCTCAATACAAGTTTATTGGTGATTAATTGGTCTTGGTTCGAGCTGCAGGGTGTCTCTCACAGCAAGGACACAGTTAAAGGGCTCTTTAATGTTGCAGAATCTCAGATGAGTAATCTGAATCATGCAGTCCCAGTGCTGGGATGACAATGTCACGATTACACTTTATAGGCAAATCTTGTCAATTCTGTCAAGACATGTTCAGGTATATTTCATTATAGCATTTCACCACCGAATCAAGAACTAGACAAAAAATTGTTTGTAGCCGAACCTTGCTTTTAATGACTTCAGCACATCTGCGGTGACAGGACATCACTAGTCTTTCTCTCAGAACATTACAATTTAATGTAATGTGTATTTATATAGCGCATTTATTGTGTATGGCCATACATCCAAAGCACTTCACAATCATGAGTCTCATAGACTCTTATGAATCACATAGGACAGGACATAGAAATAGTCTGTCCTAGGTCAGAATAAGAAATTAAACAACATAAGTGGATACTAATGAGGACCAGGAGTGACAGTTTAAAATAAAATGAAGAATCAAATTATCGATTTTATGATTGAATCATTGAAATGTGTACAAAATAAATCACTATTTAAATGGACAATTAACGGACAAATAAATGGACATAATTAAATGTGTTTATTTAAATTGTGATTTTTAAAGTGTCATTTAATAAAGCAACAAAACAATGCATTTATAAGTTTTTTAAATGTGTAAATAAATAAACAATTTTATAAATGTTTATTTAAATCATGTTTTAAAAACGCTGATTTATCAAACAATCAGAAAGTGTATTAATAAATCATTTATGAGTTTTACAATCATGAGTCTCATTATCTCTCATGAGTCTTATAGTCTCTCATAGGACATGACTACACTGTAAAACCCAAAAAGTGAAGGTAACTCAAACCATTTGAGGAAACCAATCGCAACAAACCATTTAAGCTCAAAAAACAATGCTAATGAGTACTGTGAATTTAAAACCCAATAAATGAAGAGAACTTAAACCAACTGAGTACTGGAAAACCCAATACGTTAAGGCAACTCAAACTGTTTGAGGAAACCGATTGCTACAAACCATTTGAGTTAAAAAAAAAACTAATATATGAGTACTGTGAACTTACTCCATTTAAGTTAAAGTAATGAGGTATTTAATTACTCATTACATTCAAAACAGAGTTCAAAACTCTTTTCAAATGAGTAGAATTAACTTTTCAGTAAATTTTGAGTTAACTACACTCATTTCAAATGATGAAGTTGACTGTTGGGTAGTTGTTACAGTTGTTAAAGCTGTTACAGTGTAGTCTGTCCTAGGAGATCAGGAAAGTGTTTCATAGGACATCACTTGTCTACATCACTACTATATCATCAATTATGTTTAAATAAAAAAATGTATGTTGACAATATTATAGATTACTGCCGAGATTCTGTTGTCTCTGCTAATCTCTGTTGGAGGTGTCCATAAGATGAGGTAATTTGGATACCATGCTTACTGTCAGGTGAAGAAAATATGGATTTTCACATTTTCCTGATAGTTTGGAAGAAGCCATCCAGTTGAGCCCTTTCAAAGCTGCAGTCCATGTCCATTAAAGGGACACATTCACAAATAATGTTAAAAGCTATTTACATTGTACATCACCGCTGTAAAAGTTTATGTCAGGACATGCGCTTTTCTTTTAGCATCCAATTACTAATTACTAATCTAAAGTCTCAAGTAGGAAAAGTTTTTGTCTCTTGGAATTATTTCTGCCTGTTTGCATTATGTTGTTGTATAATTGTTATATAATCAGTGGTCTTGACAATAATATCATTTATTGCACTAACTTCTGGGTCAGTACATCACAAAACAAAGTGCTTATGACAGACTTCTTAGCCATAACTTTCAACACCAAAGATTTTGCATTAGTGGGATTCAATCAGGTTATGGTCAGGATTCTGGCATGGCCTTTTCATTATTACACTGTTTTGATCTTTTGAAGGCAGTGCTTTACCTATTTTGCTGTGTGACTGACCAATAATAAACATGTGTGTCTTTGCATTTGCTTTGCCATGTATTAGAGACCTCATTTCTGATGCAGAAAGCATCTACTTGACCATGACATCCTACAGATTTCATTGACTTAATGTGCTTTGATGCTTAAATAATGTCTCCTATTGGGCTCATATAAATTGAACTTGCTTTCATCACTAAAGTGAACTCTGCAAAGGTTAGTTTAATCATTTAATTCTTTCCACTGATGAGTATTTCAGTCGCTGTAGAGTGTTATAATTAGTTTTCTCATTTTGTCATTTAATCCATTAGTTTATCTTCTGTTGCTCTGTCTATCTCTATTTCATTCTGTCTGTCTGTCTGTCTGTCTGTCTATTTTTGCATCCATCCATCTATCCATCCATTTACCGATACATGATTTACCGATGTGTATTTATTTTACAGCATGATTAATCGTCTCAGTGAATGTCAACAAAAACATATTTGACAAATTTAGGTGCAAAATGGAACGGCTAGAAACAGATGCTGTTGTAGGAAAAATGCTGATGAACAAACAAATGGTGCACAAGCAACGCTGGAAAAAAGAGATCGGTTGGACAGTTTATAAAAAAAAATTGAATAAACACCAGCCAACATTTAAATATTGAGTGGCTGGAGTTGTGTCTGCTCTTGATGAGTTGTGGATTCAGATATCTGTGCCATGTGTTCAGTGTTGAAACAAACAGCATGGACCCTTTGAGATGTCTCATTTTAGAAAACCCCATGTAGCTGCTTGTGCAGGACAAACGCCACCTGCGATCTGATTTCAAAGACTTTTTAAGGAAGGACATCTGTTTCTGCACTCATTTGCTACTGATTTATTTTTATTTTTAAGGAGTGTACGTGTGTTGTTACATTAATGAAATGAATTATATGTCGTTTTTGTGCTTCAGAAATGATTTAGGCCTGCACTTTTTGGATGGGCTGTTTTCACAATTGTTTTTCTTGGTCAGCAGATTAAGGCTTAATGATTGGATGCGTTTAAAAACAATATCAACTGTATATGATTAGAGACACAATATGCCATTGCTTATTTAATGAGTATAGTTTACATATATTTAAGTCATCAGCATCACTGAAAATTGTTAATTGTCTTGCATTGTAAGGCATTTTGGGCACATTCGTTCATTTTTTTTTAATAAATGCATTTTCTTTGTTGTTGAAGTTGTTCAGCAGCTGTTTCTGTTTTTGTTAGGGAAGGTCATTTTTGAGAAAATGCCTCTGACTGTGAGGGAGAGAAGGAAACTGACATAGCCTCGTAAAATCTTTTGCAGAAAAGAAACATTTTGCAGACTATCTTGATCAAATTTGAAATTAAAGCCAAGTGTCTCATGAGTTTTTAAGACATTTTGTAGGTTATTTTATTAATGATTTTATGTGTTTGTATGTGGAAACACAAAGATTGAACACAGTACAATTTTCACAGTATTTTTTCTTATTACTTAATGTATCACTTTTTATATATTTTTTTTTATTTCACTTTCTAGATGGATGGACCATAGTAAAGCTCAAAGTGTCTTCTTTCCAATGATACCTACTTTTGTTTGTAGCTCACCGGGCTCAAAAACTGTTACTTTTTAAAGTTACAGTAGGTAGGTGTAAATCCCCAAAATGAGTGCTGGCCAACCGGTTAAAAGCGTTTTAGATTGTGTTCATTTACTTTAATTCAATGAAGACACAATTAGCGGTATTTCAGAGATAAAAGAAAAGAAAAGGTGATGCTGTGCTGACTGAATTGCATTAATGTTAAAATTGCAACATTTAAGTATGAGTTACAATGTGGTATTGGTTTGTCTGAAATACAATTATGATATGAGTATGTATTTGTTTTTAACCAAAATGACCCATATTGTTTTCAGAATACTGTACTTCACCCCCAAAATAGCCTCCATATCTATTTTTTATTATATGAAACTGTTACTCTATCATAGCAGTGGACATTTAAGGGCAGAAAATTATAATAAAAACAGTGTTAAAAATATAATAGATAGCCTGTTGCTTTTTAAATTGTTTTGTTTTTTTATAAAAGTATTGCTTACATAAGTGGACCTCAGAGAAAACACCAAAAAAAAAAATGCAGTTCCTGACCCCTTTGACATAGCTTTTATTGAACAACAGATGGAGGGAATTTTAAAGAGGACTGCTCTAATCAGATTTCCATACTACTGACAAGGTGAACAGGGATTGATTGATCATCTTGTGCATAAAACGCCATGGAAATTCTCACTTCGGTTATGTTTACCCAGTGTTGCTTTACAATTCCAGTGCGACATTATAGTTGATCTGTGTGAAGAATTCTGAGGCTTTGCTTGTATTTGTCATTCTGGAGATTCCGTCGCTGCTTTATCAGCGACGGTCGATTAGATACAGAGTGTTGAAGCCTCCATCTGTTTACCCAGAAGCACTCAGGCGTTGGAGTGTTGATTAGTCAGGTTATTTGACATGGTTGCGGCAGCTGCTGGACAAGAAGAGCTTTGATCGACAAAAACACTCCATTCTTATACTTCTGATTTTTGTATTCTGCTCTCTGGCATGGTGTTACTTGTATGATAGACCCTTATAGTGTAATAAATAGCTGCTTGTTCCTGTGTGTCTTCATTTCCAGCAGTACTCTAGTCTCATCTGAAGACGAGTGAGAAAATGTGAATTGCATGCTCTAGTCATCAAAAAAACAACACAGATTCAGTTATAAAAATTCTTGAATCTTGAAGAAACTATTCACCTACAGTACATCTTGAATGCATTGAGGGGAAGTAAATGAACTGTTTGTTTTCATTTTAGGGAAGTGTTCATATAAAAATAATGATGCTCAGCTTCACAGAAGTGGGAAAAAGATGTCTTCATGATTATTGTCCATAAACAGAAAACGTTCAGCCATGTTGTTTACACTGAGGCAGATTTGTTTGGACCCTCGTCATCGGCCTGGAGGAGTCGTGAGTGGGCGATATCACCGTAGGGGTCTTAGTCACAATCCACCACTTTTCTGATTCCCTCATTGCCATCTTCTCAGTAACGTCCTGTTAGTGCTGGAAAAAACCTGTTTAAAGAAACTCTGCACTTTTTTTGGAAATAGGCTCATTTTGCAAGTGCCCTAGAGTTAGAGTTGTGTTTTGCCATTTTTTTATCCATTCAATCAATCTCCAGGCATGACTAGAGCACTTTAAGCTTAGCTTAGCATAAATAATTGATTCGGATTAGACCATTAGAATCTCGCTCAAAAATTTCTAATAAGTTAAATAATATTTGTACTAAATATTATTAATAAATATTTTTTATTAAAATATCCTTAATTTCCTATTTATAGCTGGACTTACTTAAAGCTGTATTTTCAGCCATGATACGGCAGCAAAGGTCCTTGATTATTACACCAGAATAAGAATATAGTTCCTAGCCATATCGACTTTAAAAAAATTTACTTTTCATTTTCCATCAGTTATAATACACAACGTTAAATAACATTTATACTAAATAATTTTTATAATTTTAATTAAAATATATTAAGAATTTCCTATTTAAAGCTTTACTCCTCTGTATTTTCAGCCATGATACAGCAGCAAAGATCCTTGATTAATACGCCAGTATAAAAATATAGTTCCTAGCCATATCGACCTTAAAATACATGATGTAACTACAAAAGAGTCAAGCTTTAGATATAGGAAAACATCGAAACTTTTTTTTTTTTTGGAATTTCTTAAACAAGCTAATGGTCTAATCAGAGTCAATGATTTATGCTAAGCTAAAAAATGTTTCCTCTAGTTCCAGAGTTTGACTGAATGGATTAAAAAAAATGGTAAAACTCAACTGTTTATCTTTAAAGGAGTTGTAAAATGAACCTATTTCCAAATAAAAATGCAGTGTTCATTTAAAACTTACAAAGGTGAACACTATCTTTTGTCGAAATTGGGGTTTTGGAACTCTTTAAAGCACATGTTTACATCGTTAGTGTTTTAATAGTTGGAACTGGGCAGAGTCTGAAGCGCTCTGCTAGTCTTGTTTTTGATAATTTATGTGTATTGGAGCGTTACGGTTTCATTTGAAGCGGCTGTAGGAATGAATGATTGCAGCTGTAATCCTGACATTTAGTTAGTCTCCTCTTGTCCGTCATCTGTCCTTGGTCAGATGACTACAGCTGTAATGTTAAACTCTACACACGCTTTTTTCCTGAAACTGGCAGAGTAGAGAAGAGTGCGCGTGTGTCTCTCCACAGGGACCGCACACACACCCGCTGCATGGGTTATATTACCTTTCCGAAAATACCACGAGCGCTAGGCGTGGCCAGGACTCGTGGAGGACGTTTCAGCGACAGTGTCTAACCGTGTGTAGATGATGTTCATGCTGATGGGTTAACACGAGGCACCGTATGGTAACCACATGAATCAGCAGGAGAAGTGATTTATCACAATCGTTTCGTGGGAGGAAACCAAACCTTTGACCTTGATCAAGCTATTTTGTTGATGGAAGGTGGATTTTAATTCTTGAGCGTGTCATTTATACACCACCAAGAGGAAATGTAATCGTAACGAGTTTTAATTAAAAATGCACCAAATTTGTTGCGCAACCATGTGGGTTGTTAGCATTATGTAAAACTTGCACTTCTATTTTATTGATGTATTATCTTACTTTATTTGTTTTTCAGTATTTGTTTTTGGTTGGTTTGGCTTTGTGTAAGTTTGTGTTTTCAGTTGATTAGTTTTTTATTTTTATGTTAAGTTTGTTTTTCTAAATTGATTTGTTTGATTTGGTTGGTTTAGTTTTTTAAAGCTAATTTAGATGTATTTTATTTGTTTGTTTAATTTTTGTTTTGGTATCTTTTTTTTTTTTTTTTTTGAGAATTTATGTATGTTTTTATATGTGTGTTAAGTTTATGGTTTAGTTTGTGTTTTGGTTTGTTGTAGATTAGGTAAATTTTTTTGTTTATGTTAGGACAGGTTTTTCAGTTTTGTAGTTGTTTTTAGTTTTTTGTTACATTTGCAGTGTTAATAGGCTTGTTGCTTTAATTTTTTAGAGTCATTTGATTTTGAGTATCTACCGATACCGGAACCCAATCCGATACTTCTATAATACATAAAAAAAGAATAAAGAAGAACGAAGAAACCGTTCAAGGATGTTCCTTATTTTTTGTTTAATTCACCTTATTTTAACATTCAACAACTCTGTTAACAAATAGAGCACTTCTGTGAGGTAGTTTGAACAATCAAATAATAAATAACAACAATTTTTCACTTTTGGACTTTAGTGCAACTGTAAATATGAATAAAATCTAATATAAAAACAAATAGCACCTCAACTTAAAATACTCAGCAGACATGTAAACAACAAAAAAAAAGTGCCACTGTTTGCAACACCAGTAATGTGCTTTAAGAAACTGCATTTCTAGCTCTTACTGGCATCACAGTAGTAAGTTTCAAGGAATATGTTTTCTTAATGAAACATGCTGTATTTTGTCGGGTGTTTTTGTTGTGTTAAATGTAGCCTTTTCCTTTCCACCTCTTGTAAACCCAAGTTGACATATGTCACAGTTTGTTATAGCAATGTTGTCATCATCAACTTAATAATACATCCAGAGTGCAGACATAGTGTCGGCATTTAACCAATAGCACCTTTATTTATAGGTTTATAGGTCCTGATTGGGAGGTAACGTCCAATCCTGATAGAGTCTGAAACTGCGTGATTGGCCTCAATTTCCGATCACGTGATCTGATCTAGACATCCCTAACTTTTAGTTTGCTTGAAACATTTTTAAAATTGAATATTGTTATATATTAATATTATTATTATATAATTATGTAAGTCTAGGAGTTTATCATAGTGGTTCTCTCATTCTAAAGAAAAATCACTGGTTAGTTGCTAATATAGCAACTGGTTAATAGCTTATTATAATATAATTATTTATTTTTGTTTATTTATAGTTTGTTAAAGTTTGTTTATTTCTGTTTCTAAATCAATTTGTTTGATTTGGATGGTTTTGTTGTGTTTTGTTAAGCTTGTTTAGATGTATTTTTACTTGTGTTCATTTTTGTTTTGGATTCGTTTTGTAATGGCTTGGGTTTGTGTGTGTATGTGTTGTGGTTTGGTATTTTTTTGTTTGGGTTTTGGTTTGTTTTAGTTAGGTTTATTTGTTTTTTAGGACTTTTTTTCTCTGTTTTTTGTTGTATTTGATTTGTTTTGTTTTTTTTGTTACATTTGCAGCGTTAATACTTTTTTGTTTATTTTTTTATTTTTTGTTTTGTATAACTTTTAGCATACTTAAACCTTTTTTAAATGGAAATATTTAGTTGTATTAGTGTACAGAGGTTTTTTTTGATTACGTAAATTTAGGTGTTTATCATAGCGGCTCTTTCATTTTAAAGAGTAATCGCTGGTGAGTTGCACTGAAAATCTTGATCCATTAATAGCTTATTATAATATACTTAAATTGATTTCATGACATGAACTAAAGTAGTCTGAGTCAGCAGCACATTATGACTAACCATGACACTACATGCCCCTCTCTGCATCTGTTTTGACCTTTGACCTTGACCTGAACTTTAAACCTATCTAATGGGACATTCAGTGCATTCACGCACCTGCAATTATCATTACATGGATAGCTTAGGGAGATTTATGTAACAGTCTATTTGTTCCCTTCTTTTCTTTTTTCTGTTGACTTGTCTTTCTCAGTTTCTCTCACACAGACACATGTACTGAGCCTTTTAGACCTTTTGTTTTCAAATTTACCATCACTATAAAGTAAATACTGCCAATGCATGTTTTAAAATAAAATATTTGTTATCTTACTCGCCCAAAAATTAGGTTTTGTCATATTTAGCTAACTTTTTTTCTCAAAATATAGCTAAGTAAATTTTAAACCACATGCACAGAGAAGCTGAACACACAGATTTGGCAGGATCACATAAATAGGGCGCATAATTGTGTTAAAAGTCTAATTTTGTTGCTTAACTTTTCCTCGTGTGGGCTACTGTTTCTGTTCATGGTGCATATTTGGGGCAAATTGGTATTTTAATTGCTTTTAATATGTCACTAATGGCCTGGTAATAGCCACTAGTCGGACTGATTTCTGAAGAGTGACCTCCAATAAAACACGCCCCAAAGACTGTTAAGAAAATCTGTAGTGCATTTAGACAGTAAATGGCCTATAAATTGTTTAAGCTTCATCTAAGGGACCAGTTTTTATCTTGTCGATTGACTTTTGATGAATAAGTTACTCCCCAATTCCCTAAATCTATTAAATATGCTTCAAGGTAGCACTTTAAATGCATCAGAGACGTGCAATAATAATACGTTTTAAAAGGCGCTAGTTTTTGATGTTAATTATTCTGTGATCTTTGCACGTCTGGATGTGAAATTCAGCTGCGATTGCTATGGTGACTTTAAGGTGCGAGTTCTGTCGCAGATGTTTCTTCTACCGCTTGTTATTTCCAATTTCTTTTGAAACATAAGGTTTTTTTCGCACTAATGAGGGATTGGTTAGACACCTCGTAACTTGCGTCTAGTGTGTCTCGCTTTTAAGGTTGACCTTTAACCTGGATAATGAGCATGTTTTTTATGTTGCGAGTGAAGCGTTTAGGCCTGCTGGAGTGTGGTGGTCTTCTTGCATTGAGGAGGGAACATTTTTTCAAATCATTGTGTACAAATACAACAAAAGAAGTGCAGTCTTTACAAATTGCAGTTTGTGTTAAAAAAAGTGAGCTTTTGAATGTTAAGTTAATGAAAGAAAAGAGCTTTTCATGCCATTTGTTTTTGATTTATTGTATGGACCCTTTTCACAAGACTGCTATGATGCATTTAATCCACGCATGAGTTTTAAATACTCCAGCTGACCCTCCTGCGTGAGTTTTTTTGGTTACCGTTTCTTAGAATCCATTGCATTCTAAAATTCCCATGGCAATGCGTCAAGTTTATCACGTGACCCACCAGCCCCAATGATCTATGTATATATCGTATTTTGATTCTTTTTACCCTTTTCTGTAAATATTGACAAATGTTCTAATTATATTGTGACTTTTCTGAAACTCCGATTCTCAAATATGTGATAGAACATATGTTTCGTCTTTTAAACAGCTTAATAATGATCATATTATTTGTTATATGATGGGTAATGGGTGCCGCCATTTTCTAGAAGGGATACAACTGCGATCGGAAGTTAACGAGAAGTATTTATATTATTTATTAAATTATGTGTTCATTTATTAGAGTCTACTGCTACCCAACTCGCGGTAATGTCAAAATATTATTTGTTGTACAGTGTCACAAAAATTATGCAATATTAACGTGAGTGTCCTCAGCTGTATCACTTCTAGTCTTCACCGTGCTGCAGGAAATGGAGAAGTCTAGATGGTATACAGCTGAGGATACTCCTGTCAATATCCTTATTTTTTGAGACACTGAACAACAAATAATATTTTCCATTACTGGGAGGGTTGAGTTAGGGATAGCTGCTAATAAAATACAATAAATGAGTAATTTATAAATAATATTAATACTTCTTGTTAACTTCCGATCACAGCTGTATCTCTTCAAACAACAACAACGCAGAAGAGATCTGAGCTGCTAGATTTACGTGATGTTTATTCACAATTTTCTTCTGAAATACATTAGGGTGATTAACTGTTTATCTGTGAAAGGAATAGAGAAAATATTCTAGTAACATAAACATCTTTGTTATCTTGCGTGAATCAAGCACATCGTCCAGTTATAGACCTTTTTCTTGGCTGCTGCATGGAGGGCGCCATAGCGACCAGCGTCTTCTGGTAGAATGTTTAAAACTTCCGTTTACAGCGTTTACAATAGGTAATTTGCGATCCGAAAATGGGTTTCAATATCATTTTGAGTGGATTTTGCGTAGTGTTTTTGTGACACACAACTTTGAAAGGTGTGTGTTAAAGCTGTTATAATCTGTCAGATGTGGTTCAAGCACAAGAGAAAAATGTTCTCCTTGTTCACGCAACACTTCACTACATTATAGGGGAAACCAGATTACTGGCATGAAACGTAACAGGTATGCAAGTCATGTAATTTACAAAAATGACCAATGAAAGTCTGTTACTGATACTCTGTTGGCTGATTTGAATGTTGATTCTAATAGGGAGCCTTATGTTTCATTTAGTTTGTGTGTAGTATTTACCATGGTATGTGTTTTTCTGTCATTTCAAAACAGCAGTTTATTTTCCCTTTGTGCCAGTCTGTCAATCAGTGTGTCAGTGGGACAGGACCCACTGACACACTGGTGTGTGTGTCAAACATTTTGGTGAATTACATTTATTTGGTTTGGTTATGTATTATATATAACTGTTGACTTTAGCGATAGCGAGGCTCCATTTAAACCGCACAAAGATGCAGTCTGACGGTAAGGGTAAATGACTCGCAGCAGTTGTTTTCATTCCCATTAGATAATCAGTCCAGGAGGTGGCGCTGATCGACTACAGTATACGTTCAAAGATTTTAAAAGCAAGTAAAATAGATTAAAACTATCGTTTCAAAGCTGTCTGAATGTGACCGTTTATACAGCTGTTGACTGGAAGTTCTTTGCATTCTCCTTGCGCATACACGTAAAACATAATGGGTAATTTTCTGTTCTAGGAAAAAGTTCTATATTGAAAAATAATTATTATTGCCCTCTCCATAGACATTCGGGAGTATTTTACAAATCCTAAATGGTACGTTTTGCTTGTTGTCATGTGTATTTGAATGTCGGAAACCTAAAATAAATGTAATTTGTTAGAAAGCCTGGATAAACATGTATTTTAAGACAAGTGCTGCGCACCGCTTTCTGTGCCTCAGATAAAAATTTTAGCAGTTGATTATCACACCAGTGTGATCGTACACTTCAAGGACCAGCCAAGGCTGATCACACTGGTGCCATCGTTCACGTGAAAGGGTTAAGTCATCAACATCCTATATCCTTGAATTTTTTTTAAAAATCCTTTTTCAGATTTTTTTTTTTTTTTAAGTACATCATGTATATGTATTTATGCATGTATTATATAATCTTTGCATCAAATTACAAAAAATACCTATTATCGCTTGCTACAACGAGGTGTTTCTAATGCAGCGTCTATGGACAGGACAGAAAATTTGACTGTTCTCTCTTCTGGCTGCCATTGTCAGTCTCACACAATCTTTTTTTTCCTTTTTCTGAAAGTCTTGATAATGCCAATGTGTAGTTTTTCTTTTATTATTTGATCAAATAGGATTGTAAAAAAAATATATTTGTTGTACTCTCCCATTCACTGCACTCCAAATTTACCCAAAAATGACAACTTTCGCAACAGAGAAACCCAGAAATGTGTAAAGGGTCCATTGGGATGTTTTTAAGCCAGTATGGTTGGATATTGTTTAGATTTTTATAGGTGGTCAATATAAGAAGTAGTTGTAGGTCTGAAATAAGGATTTCTGGTTGTTTCAGAGTCAGTAAATTCTCAGTAACGTCGTGATAGTGCTGGCAAAAAAAAAAACCTATGTTTAAATTTTACAAGTCTCCTTTAGATAAACTGAGTTTTACCATTTTTTTTTAAATTCCTTTAGCTGATCTCTGGGTTTGGCAGGTTAACTTTTAGTTTAGCATAAATCATTGAATCAGATTAGACCATTAGCATCAGTATTTAAAAAAAAAAACATTAAAAAACGAGATTTGATCATTTTGATTTATGCCAAGCGAAAAATTCTCCTGTTAGACCTGGTTATAATGGTCAAACTTGTAAAAAGTGTCCATTTCCAAAAGAAAATGTGAGTGTTTTTTTTCAACCTGCCCATTACATGTAGAAAATTATAATGCATTTTTGGCCAATTTATACACTAGTTCATTTGTTTGGCTTGTCACTTTTATTATCGGATATTTTAAACTCTTTCATCCTTTTTCGTAGTAAACCTTTAAATAACTTGAGTAACATGATCAGCTTTGATGTCCATTAACATCTCTCTCTATGCCTGGAATTAAGTTCTGCGTCTACTATTCATGCAGATTATTTTTATCTTCAAATGTGGTGCTACAAGACCCTCAGTGACATGAAGCTCATTTTGCATGATGTCTGTATTTTTTTGAAAATACATTAAAAATGCAATTAATATAAGACTTGACTTGATTACATTGTTAAAGTTGTGATTTTATTTTGAGTATTAAAGACATCTAAATGGAACTTTTTACATGCTTTTTAGAAAAAAGCGGTTATAATTTCATGAATGCGTTTCATAATTTCAGTGAATTGGATATTCTTTTTGATGACTAAAATATTAAAATTGAGTGCGATTAAAAAGCAGAATCTAAAACAATGTCAATGCGATGAAATAACTGGTATAAAATAAGACTGATTTCCCTATATTCAACTCGCAGTCATTGCTGGTCATTTGAGTCACTTCCTCTGAATGTGTGTGTGTGTGTGTGTGTGGTGTGTGTAAAAGTCAGTCGGTACCACAGGGGATTTGTTGTCTAGTCTGATTGATTGACAGTTCATGGCACCCAGAGGGCTCATGGGAATGGATGGCCACGGGGGGGAATTTGTTTAACCCTGAGATTACACACGTTCAGGCCATAAAGGACCTCATATATATTCATTAAGGTGACACTTCTGTCACTCTGACATGGATTTGTGTTACTGCATGCATCTCTGAGAAATGTTTCAATCATAATGTCCCGCTCTCTCTCTCTCTCTGTGCATGAATAGATGCAAAACGCAACAAGATCATTTGAACGGCATTTCTACACTATAAGGATGAAAGTGGGATAAGTACGCAATGGTGTTTGACGTGACATGTCTATTTATGTTTATATACACGATCTAAAACATTTTGGGCGTTCAGTCATGTATATAATTAAAAAAAGAGTGTAAAACATGAAAATATAGTGTGTGTTTAATGGCATATAGGGTATGGGTTAGTCATGGTTCAGTTGCATGTTGTAAATGCTTATTTTTTTGCTTGGGCAGAAAAAATAAATAGGATTTCTGATTAGTTTATTCAGGAAATTAGTTTTTTTCTGTGCTTCAGGTTTATTAGTTCTTATAAAGTGTCATTTTGAATGCTCTGATGTCGGATACATTGGCTGCACTGCATGAATTGTAATACAGTGTGATGTTAAATAATATGGTATTTCAGATGTGAAATAAATCCTTAATGTCATGCTATAGATTTTATGTCGGATAAATTACTGGCCTGCTATTAATATTTGACTGGGTTAGTCGTTTCTTAGTTATTGAATATTTTATATTACGTTTTTTTGATTGCACCAGCACTGTTTTTTCTGTGTGGCATTTCCCCATGGAAATTTGTTCATCAACAGTCAAGCTTAGAGTAATTAATTTTGTGTCTTTATGTGTGTGTGTGTGCGCGCACGCGTACAAAACATATTAAAAGAAAGAATTTTAAATCCATGTAATTTAATTCTCAGACATATAAAGACTATTTACTATATGAGTATTAATCCTGACAGGATTTATTTTCATGATTTATGTTATTTTGATATAAACACAAACACTCTTCAATACACCAGATTAGGGTCCTGGTTTTAATATTAATATTTTAATGTTTGGATGAGTTGATTGCTTTATTCTTTATTCTTATAACATTTGTATATTTTTTATATGTACATTTTTTAATTATTGCAATTTGTTGTATATAATACAATTATATATTACATTTATGTATTAGGTATACTACATATATTTTCAATTAGCATTTATCTTTTAGATTTGGGGGTATTTTATAACAATTTTAGGTTTTGTCATTTTAGTACTTAAATGTAATAATAGTAGTAGTTTTAGTAGTAGTTGTTGTTTGTACTTATAGTAGTTGTTGTTGTAGTAGTAATTGTAGTAGTTGCCGTTGTTGTAGTAGTTGTTGTTGTAGTTGGAGTTGCAGTAATTGTAGTAGTAGTAGTAGTTGTTGTTGTTGTTGTTGTTGTTGTTGTTGTTGTTGTAGTAGTTGCAGTAGTAGTAGTAATTGTAGTAGTAGTTGTAATTGTTGTAGTAATAGTTTGTAGTAGTTGTTGTAATTGTTGTTGTTTTAGTAGTTGTTGTTTTTATTGTTGTTGTTTTAGTAGTAGTTGTTGTAGGAGTTGTGGTTGCAGTTGTTGTAGTTGTTGTTGAAGTAGTAGTAGTTGCAGTAGTTGCTGTTGTAGTTGTAGTAGTAGTAGTAGTAGTTATTGTTGTTGTAGTAGTAGTAGTAGTAGTTTTTGTGGTTAAAGTTGTAGTAGTTGCTGTTGTAGTAGTTGTAGAAGTTGGAGTAGTAGTAGTAATTGTAGTAGTTTTGTTGTAGTAGTAATAGTAGTAGATGTTGTAGTTGCAGTATAGTAGAAGTAATTGTAGTCGTAGTTGCAGTAGTAGTAGTAATTATAGGAGTAGTAGTAGTTTTAGTTGTTGTACTAGTAATAATAATAATAGATATCTTGAATATTTAAATGATTCATGGTTTCAATCAATTTTTTTTTTTTTTTTTGCTTTTGTTGTGATTTAGCTCTTTGAGGCTTTAGTCTCAGTTTTGGGCACTTGACATGTCTCAGTATAGCCACCTGATTGCTGACCTGGGGTCAGGTAGTAACTCTGATCCAGATGCCACTTATAAATCAGCACTGAACCCCCATCCTTTTGCAAAACCCTGCTGAGGCAAATGAAGAGGACAAGTGGAGACTGGCCTGTCGCCCTGGAAACCCTAATCATGTCATCCTGCTTGATTGTGACTGGGATTGGGAGCATCGATCAATCTTCTGATGGAGAATCACTGATGGTCTGCTTGTCTGCTGTGTTTTCTAATTCACTAAACCAATGTTTCAAATCCAACTGCTGTTAACACATACAAAACATGGTGTTTACTAAAAAATGTGACTGCTTTGCTCTAAAGGAAATTTTTTACTCTAGAAGTATTTCTAATTTTAAAAAATGTGCAATTTATGTCCTGAAGAGCATATCACCTTTGTGATTTAAAAGTCTTATAGTCTAAATAATGTATTTGTAAATCTAATGGTTGACTAATATCAAAATCACTAAAGGTCCAAAAAAGAGGGTGGGACAATAGAGTAGCTCCTCTCCTTTAAAAACAACAGCCAATAGTGTTTAGTGGTTCAGCTCAAGCGCATCCAATGAAAAGCAAATGAGAAGCATCTTGAAGGGGTGGGGCATGTCAGATACTAGAGAGCATTTGATTGGTCAAGAGGTATGAGGTGACATGAAAAAAAAAAATCATTGATCGATTTAGGTGGACGTGACTAACTGCAAGCTTTGGATGTTTTATATTTTGTAACCATGAATTTTGTCACTGCTTTAGAACACAGTAGCAAGTAGATATCCTTTACTTTAAACAGACGGGTCTAAAATTTTTATTTTAATTTCATGGGACCTTTAAGGCAGTGATCCCCAACTTTTTTTTTGTCACCGTGGACCAGTCTACGCCTGTCAATTTTACCACAACCCCGGTTGGGTTATTTAGATTGCTAGGTGACAACCGTTTTTTCAGAGGATAACAAGCTGACAAAATATTCCTGCAACTGTGATACAAGTTTTATTTATGGAGAAAATTAAAAACACTCCAGTGTTTGTCTGAGTTAATTAGTCTACCGAAATGTGTATATTCCATACAAAATATGAAGCTGATCGGTCAGTTCTTGTCGCGTCACTTGCGCTCCCAATAACGAACTTGCATGTGGAAAAGACACAATATGTGAACGACCTCCATCATTTGTGATCTCCCGCTTTTAATCTTCTTGCACAGATATGCTGGATTTCCTTGATTTGTTGACAAATGGGTTGTGGATCCATTTCTTGGCAGTTTGTGGCTCCTTCACTTGGCCTGTTCCCCTTCACAAAAAAACTTTCCAAAGATGTCTGTTTCTTACTCATTTTGCTGCTTGTGGGTTAAATTTGGGTGCTCAATTGACTGAGATGTAATCGAGAGAATACAGCCATTTTTCAAAATGGAAGATTGTTCAGACTCAAATAATAAATAAAATGCATAATTAATAAATTCTTCTGTAGCCCGGTACCAATTGATCCAGGGGGTTGGGGACCACTGCTTTAAGGCAATTCATTTCACTTGGTGGCCATCTTGGAAATCCTCCCAGGCAGGCAAATGCAGCTCCTATCTTTTTAAATGAGGAAACATCAAATTCTCCAAAATGTTTTTTGCCAAGATAACAATTACGTTTCATATTCGGAAAAACCAATGAAATTTAACAACAACATTCCAACAGATTCTCTTAGTCATCATCATCATCATCATTATCATTGGATTCTAACTTTTATTGATTATTGTGTATCTGAAAATGTCCAGTGCTCACTTTCAAGGTGCAAGAGAGGACACCATCAGACTTTGGTCACAAACCTTGGAAAAACTTAAAGGTTTACTAATTTGAATCAAGGTGACATCAAAAAGCAAAAACTTCTGGTTCTAGGCCCCATATTTATTTATTTATTTATTTATTTATTTATTTATTTATTTATTTATTTATTTATTTATCCTTCTTTTATTATTTTTGTTTGTTTTTTTATAGTAATTGTTTAAGGTTCCCTGTTTGGGCTTCTAATAACTTTTCTTCATTGTCGTAGACCTCTTTCAGCACAGTTTTGCATACCTACTTCTATTTGTTTATTACTATTCTTTTATTTATTTCTAACTGGCTTAATTTTATCCTTACTTAAGCCTTTTTTAGTTTGGAAATTAGTTTTATGTGCTTTTTGTGTTCAAATAATACAAAATAAAAGAAAAAATTGATGAAAAAAACAACAACAATGGTCCATAAAATATACTTACTACTAAAATGACAATGGTGAGAAATAAGCAGTTAAGAAAACATACACTGTAAAAAAATGGCCGTGATTTCATCGGTAAAAAACTGTAAAAATGCTACGGTAAAAATCTGTAACCTGGTTTACAGTATGTTTCCCTCATATATTACAGCGAATAACCATAAATTGACTTTCCCAGAATTCCCTGCATGGCACATCACTTTTTATGCTTTTTGTTGACATTACTATGGATCTTTTTAGTTGTTTTCCCATCAGTTATGTACATTAGAGATTTATGTTGCATCTAATGGTGATAAACAATGTTTATTTCATGACTTTAATTTTATACGTGTTACCATACTGGAATTTAGTAGCTGTGTGAGTGACACTGAGCACCTTCTATACACTGATACTCATTTCTGCTTGTGGGAAAAGTTGCTTATGATGAGTAATGATTCATTATGTAACTTTCTCATCACCTCCTGTATATGGCTGTGTCTATCTGTGTAGCAAAAGATGTGTAGATGTTGGTAATTTAATATACAGATATATTACATCTATAAATTAATGAAATATGGTAGTTTACAGTTAAAATGATAAATGACTTTTACGGTTTGTACTGTAATTTTAACGATAAAATACTGGCAACCACAGCCGCCTGTTTTTTATCGTAAATTTTACGGATTGATTTTTTTACAGAGTATAATCCTAGTGCGTTTATAAAGCATTTATTGATATTTGCATGATGTTTATTTATTTGTACTGTACATTGTATATTGCTCTATTGTTTATAAAAAACAGTATTAGTGTTGCATCCAATTACATTAGAATTACTCTTCCATTTCTATTATGAAGCACTTTTCAGTGTTTATTTTTCTTGCCTTGACAGACTGAACAGAGGAAATGAACCAAACGATTTCCAAGGTTTCGCTTGAAGTATATCGGGACTTAAAAGATTAAAAAAAGTTTATATTGCCTCAGCATAGTAAGACCGTATTCCATCCCTAAGGCTTCACTCATCGTACTCATTTAAAAACTATGATCAAGATGGCACGAACAATCATAAATCATGCATTCAGCTGCGATGATGCTGATGATATATTTGGCCCAGACTTGGCTGAAAACATTCATCTTGATGTAACGTTATCCTCTGTTGTGTTTACATGGCGTAGCACATTCTTGAGCCGTTGCATCTCCTGTAGGTTCAGTCTCTATCGTGCTTTATCTCAAACACTTTACTAGATGGAAAAAAAAAGAGCAGTCGGAGTTCATTCGGTATCTTCCGCCTGTCTTCTTTCAAAACCCCCCACTGGTGCCGCTCGGAGCCAAATGTCCATTGTTTAGTCCTAAAGAGGCACGACGATGTTATTGATGGCCGTTGTAAGTAGCACAAGGAGGAGGAGGAAAACTGCTTGGAAGGAGAATCTAGGTCAGTCTGGCCAGCGTGATTCATTGATTCTGATGTGTGTCCATTTGCTGGTTTCTCCTTCTTTATCTTTGCGTTGTTAATTGCAGATCGGCCTAAATTTTTCCAGCATCTCTGTGGCAAATTTCTGTTAGAAACACCTGCCCTCAGGCGTGCTTTTAAGCGAGCAGAGGCCTTAGCCTTTTACCAGTGCATTGTGGGAAGGATGACTGGAGGAAAAAGCACAATAGACTGGAAATGGACAATGAGTTCACAAGAATATCACTGAACTTGATGAACTAGAAGCAGGTCATTGTTTTGATTCAGTATGTGCAGTACTGTACGATACTGCCCAGAGATAACACCGATAAATATGGAAGATTCTATAATTGCAGGTACATTTTACAAAAAGAAAACCTTTAATCAAATCATTTCAGATAACATAATTAGATTTTTTGGATTAATAACATTTTATTAAGTTATCTAAAAAAATTGTAAAGTTTGTATGGGTATTTAAGCACATTTTGTTTTAAAATATTAACTAATAGCCTCCCACCATACCTATTTTTGTCTGTTTCTGCCTTTTAGATCTTACGTTCAGCTTCAATTATAACATAACAATTCTAATAATAAAATTATATTAAGTTCTCTAAATGTCCATCCATGTCTATTTTTGTCTGTTTCTGCCTTCTGGATCATATGTTCAGCTTTAACTGTAACAAAACAAATCTAATAATAAAATTATTTTAAATTATCTATAAAAAGTAATGTTTATATGGGTGTTTAAGGACATTTTGTTTAAAAATTTTAAGTTAAAGACTCCCATCATACCCATATTTATCTTTGTCCACCTTCTGAATCATACGTTCAGCTTCAATTAAATCAAAATAATGCTAATATTAAAATTATATTGTTGTCTAAATAAAAAGTAATGTTTGTATGGGTATTTAAGGACTTTTTGCTTTAATATTAACTTAAAGACTCCCACCACACCTATTTTTGTCTGTTTTTGCCTTATCAATCATACGTTCTGCTTAACTTCATATGATTTCATTATTTTAATTATTTTAATTGATCTAAAAAAAGTAATGTTTGTGTGGGTATTTAAGGACATTTTGTTTTAAAATATTTAGTTTCAAAATGTTTAAAATAAACATGTATTTTCTGTATTATTTGTAAATTACAGTAATAAGAAATATATTTTTCTGTCTTACCCAACTGTGATGACCCCAAGACTCCAAATTGGAGCATGTGGCAAATCCTGATTGGATGCCTGCTTTACTCACCAATTGGTTCAATGCTTATAAATAAGAGCTGTTGTGCAAGCTACCCAAAGGACAGTGTCAGACTCGGACGTCGTCATGTTAAGACCATCTCTTTAAATTTGTAACCTTATGGTTTTGGTTTGCACTATTTATATAGTTAAAGTTTTGTTGTGATTATATCTAAGTTCTTTATCCCAAGACATTTGTTTGTTTTGATTGGTTGTTGTTCTATTAGGTACAATTATGATAAATAATTTGCATTCAGATTATTTTGTCAGGTGAGCTCTCTTTTGTGTTGCGACTCAAACGAGCAGGTCGTAACGCATTACAAGCATTGAGATTAGCGCGCAATTAATGATAGGGTATATATTTATAACTAACTAACAAAATGACTAATTGTTAGCCAGTTTACCATGTCTGATGATTCAAGGTAACAAAGTAAATCAACTGGTAGAAATGGGTCATGTCTGCATTGTCTGTCAGCCGCAAAACAAGTTTAATCAGTTAATCAGGTATTTAGCTCAGATCTGTCTCTTGTCCGACTTTTTCCATGTGTCTAAATCTGAAGCTTTATTGAGGAAATGGATGAGCGCGCAGACTCCTGACCAAAGGAGGAAATCCGGCCGTTGTGTGTAGGATCCAGCGTTCCCCTTCTCCAGAGCGGCAGCTGCACTCTGCAATCTCACCAAAGGACGTAAGGGAAGTCCGGTGAGCTTTTTAATGTCCTGCCAACAGCGTACATTCACTACTGCCCCTTTGCACAGAGTCAGAGACATGTTTACTTTTATAAGCTGATGTCTTTCTGGCTCTTTTTTTAATGCTCAGAGAATAAATGAATAGGTTTGAGCTAGTCTTGGTTAGTGTTCAAGAATATTTATGCTGTAATCCATTGTAAAGATAAAGCAATGCCTTTGTTTTCTTCAATTTCAGGCAGAAAACCAAAATATGCTCAAAAGCTTGTTTAGTTTTCGAGGAGGGGGAGCAACCTAATGTTACCTTTGTAGTCAACAAAAAAGCATTTTTTTAAAATGTTTGGTTTTGTTTATGTTGTTTTTTTATTGTTTGGTTAAGTTTAGTTCTTGTTTTGTGTTTTGATATTGTTTAATAATGTGATCATTTTGCATTGGTTTGGCTTTGTTTAGTTTTAGGGTGTTTTCACACCTGCCTTATTTAGTTCGGTTGAATCACACTAGAGTTCATTTTCCCTCTTGGTGCAGTTCGTTTGGGCAGGTGTGAATGTAGCAATCGTATAGTGTGCACCAAAAGCGGACCAACAAAAGCGTTTGTTGAAGAGGTGGTCTCGGTACGCTTTTTAAATGAACCCTGAAGTGGTTAAGTGGTACAAACATGATCCGAACTAACAGACCCAACCGCAAAAACTACTGTGCCTTTTTGGACTAATCCAGCTGCTGTAGTCCGATGAGCTGTGCATTATGGGATGTTGGGGAAAAATATTTGTTGATGGCGCTTTCCCAACAATTTTAAACAGAGGGAGAGAGGGGGAAAAACATTACCTGATGGATTGTTGGTACTATTTCCGGAAGATGACCACGTCGCAGTTTAGCAAAACTAATTCACGTCTCCTCTTGAAGTGACTTGTGACCTTCACCGTTTGCAATGCATTAAAACATTATTTTCCAGCCGCAGCTGTGCTTAATTCTCGAAATGTATAGTTTGTCTAAACTAAAGTAATGTATACATACTATATAGTATACTATGACCACGGATACAATCAGCCAGCGCAGTCGTCCCTCCATAGTAAAAAGCGACATTTTGTGTCTGCCTGTTTGTTTACTTGCGGGAGTTCCATTGGCATTTCTCAGTATGTAAATTCTGACCAATCGAAAAGCAGTTTAGGAAATACTTTCAATAATATTTGGCCAATAAGTGATGTGTATTTTGTCACATAACTGCATTTTGGTTCTTTTCAGTGTGGTATGAAAAAAAACCCCAAAACGGTAGAAAAAGGTTACAATGTACCATTTGTTGCCCTTGATCCAGACCAAATTAACTGAACCACAGATGTGAAAGCACCCTTAGTTTGCATGTGTTTGTTAGCGTTGGGTTTAGTTCTTGTTTGTGTTCAGTTCTTGTATTATGATTGGTTTTGTTTGTTTGGGTTAGTTTAGTTCTTGTTTTGTGTCTTAATATTGTTTTACAATGTGATCTTTTTGCATTGGTTTGGTTTTGTTTAGTCTTAGTTTGGATGTGTTTGCTAGGGTTGTGTTTAGTTGTTTTATGTTTTGTTTTGTTTGTTAGGGTTGTGTTTAGTTGTTTTTTGTTTGGTTTTGTTTGTTTGGGTTAGTTTAGTTCTTGTTTTGTGTTTTGATATTGTGTTATTTTGTGATCATTTTGCATTCATTTGGTTTTGTTTACTATACAGTGCACATACAAAAAGTTCTTTAGATATTACATCTTCACTACAAGGTTTATTTCTGCAATGCATTGTGAGAATTTTAGTTATTATGTGACTTTCAGCCAGACAGTGGTTACAGTACAAAAAATAATTTTGGAATCACAGCGTTTCTAAAAATACCTGTAAAGCTATTCATCCCAGCTGTACATCAGTGTCCCTTTATCCCACGAGTCTGTTGATATCTGTCCGTCTCTGGATTATTCATGAGAAATCGAGTGCAGCTCCTGACAAGGTTATTTTTGCTCTTCATCCTGAAATCAAACCCCAAGGAAACCAGATAATTTTGTGTGCGTGTGTGGTCACGAGAAGGCCAGAGCACTGTTTTAACCTCTAAAACTGCTGAGCAAAATGAACATCTTCTCCTCGGATTCCTTCACTTAATCTCATGATTCAAAATGGCACGCTGAGTTGCGTTTTTTTTTTTTTTTTTTTTTTAGGGAGTTTGATAATTTAGCAATTTACTAAAAACTATTTGTACTACCATACTGCAAACATTGTGAGTGAGTGTTTAAATAATGTTTGTCTTTGGCTACACTATAAAAATAATACTACTAAAAGCAATCACAACAAAAGCTTTTATGTTACTTTATACAAAAGTTCTGTCTGGTTCTCGAATCTGATAGCTGTGATATTCTGCAGTACAGCACTCTTACAGCCTCTTCACTCTTGTGTATTACTCCGCCCACACAGAGGGACAGCAAATCAATAGACTCTCTACAGTTAAAAAAATATTGCTGCTGTTGGACAACATAATGTACTTTTGAGGGTTTATTAGTCAAGAATGTAGTTGTTTAGATTGCATCTATGCAGTTAATTTATAAGAATAGTGCCTATTTTAAATATTTATAATTTCGGACATCAGGCCATCAGCCTGTCATACTGAGCCGAGCAAAGACAGTTGCACCACAGGAGTCTGCGTAAGTCCTTAGGGGACAAAAACTAAGCATTTAAACATTATAAAACTGTTAAATCACTTTGTAAGTTGATCTCTCTCTCTTTTGTATGTAGTGCTGTGTTTAAACCAAAGTTTGCTTTGCCTTGGCTTTTTTAGGGTTAATTTTTGTGATCTGCCGATTGCAACAGACAAATACTAGGAAATGTCTCTAGACTAATGGTATTTCATGCCGTTCAGCCTTATTATCTTAAAATGTCAACAAAATCACGTGTTTTGTCATCACTTTAGACATTACGCTAGAGAATCATTCAAAAACTAGCTCTAAAGTGACGTTTGTGAAGTAGCAACAGTTTCTGCTGTTCTGACGTCAGCTGCAGATGTGAATGAATGGCGGAAGAAAGTAGTTCCTCATACAAATGGATTTTTAAGACTCTCCGTGTTTGATTTTCTTTTTTATATACATGATTGTGTCATCGAACTGTTGATTAAACACATTATCACACTTGTAGCAGTGCGATATGGCTGTATATTGTCACCGGTGGGACACTAAGGCAACGCACGCCTCCCACCAGTGCCAATATACAGCCATATTGCAATGCTACTCATTTGATATTGCTCATTTAACCTATAGTAATAGTTCAACATTTTTTTTTTTTTTTTTTTTTTTAAGTTTAAAGTCAGTTTGACTGATGTAAGTTGAGATGACTAAAAAAGATTATTTGATGAAGGCTGAAAGAATTTATTTTGACTGTAATAAATAGTAGAAAAATACAAAAAAAGTAGAGATCCATTAGGGTAATGAGAGTTTAGGGAGCAAAAGTTGCATAATTGTCATGAAATTAATGTCACAGTGTGAAACCTGGAACTGTCGTACAATTAGGATCATTTTCATTCATTTCATTTTTTTCCCCCGTTGATTTGGGATGAAATTAATCCTGACAGGTTTTATGAGATTCAAGGGGAAAATAGCAAGTCATCCATGAAATCACTCCTGGGTGCTTTATGATAATATGAAAGTACGCATTTTAAAATGTCAAATGGCAAGATGGTAAAAGAACAAAAGTCAAGGGTGCGAGACACGAGCTATCATATAACAAGACACTAAGACTTCTCAGTGGTCAATTGGTCTCTGAGGACTCAAGGTGTAAGTATGAGACACAAAAGAGCTCGTCACATGTGAATGCATATGAAGACAATAATAGTATATGACGTGAAGGAGGTGATGTCTTCTAGTCTGTCTGTTCTTCCTGACTGAATCCCTTTAATGCTTCGTTTCCCCCCGAACCTTTTTCCATGAGCCTGATGATTCTACTGTTGCTATGCAACGTTCTGCTGTCGCTTAGTGAAGCATTAATTAGAGTGTTACATTTGAATACCATCTTTATATACGCCTCTCAGAATTGCCTCGGCTGGCATATTTGCACTCAACTTAAAGATTCCACAGCAATGAATAAAACAGCATATCTGATCTCTTTCTCTTTTTAATGTGAACAGTATTGCTGTAGGATTTTTGTGCATATCCATGAGTAGAAAGTAATGTCAAAAGGTCTTCCAGATTACATAATCTAAATTGCAGAATATGTAATATAATACAAAATATATATATAATGGGAATTAAATAAATATTTTACTATGAGGTATATATAACTTGAGAAGTTTTATTGTATTAGTTTCTACCATTTTTCAGAACCTTATTTATAATAATAATAATAATAATAATAAATAAATAAATAACGATTAATAATATTGTTTTATTAAATTATTATTGTTGTTGGTATTATTATTGTTACATAATATGGAGATATTATCATTATTATGATATTATTATGGAGATAATTAGTAGTTGTAGTATAATAATTATATAAATAATAATAATAATTATTACTATTAATTAATAATATAATAATAATAATATTAATTATAATTATAATAATAATTATTATTATTATAGTAAATTTGTTAACAATATATTTACAATATATTATACATTTATTTATAGTATATGTTTATTATTTATTGTTTATTTCAGCATTTTTTTTTTGTACACCCGTTGTCTTTTTTTTTTAGTAAGAAGTAATTAATACTATATAACAATATAATAATTATGGTTCTGTAGTTTGTATTTAAAAATCAGCTGGCTTATTGTTCTTCAGATTGCCCATTGATGTCATCACCTCTGAAAAGCAGCAAATGGTCAATTGTTCGATTTCCCCCTCATTTAAATTCTAAAGGTGTCGCTGAGATCCTTAATTTTCCTGACAGCTCGAGTGGGCAATGGGCTGAAAGAGAGAGTGGACTGGAGCGCTGCCATGTGCAGGATGGGATTTCAGGACCACTAACCTGACTGGGAGAGCAAAAACACAATGAGCCCGTCCTGCACAATTACATTACAGCTTCCCTTCGTCTTGCCTCATACATCTCCACTACCTCTGTCAGATAAAGTGACAGGACTTTTTTAGCTGACGAAGGCAAGACACTGCAGGTGAATGGGTTTAATATGAAGAATTATTATTTTTATTATTATTATTATTAGTAGTAGTAGTAGTAGTAGTAGTAGCAGCAGTAGCTGTAGTAGTTGTTGTTGTTCAGATTCGACCCCTACACAATTTGAATAAATTTGAAGTCTTTTCAAGTCCACTATTCCTATTCCTAGTCTATGCAAAATGTAGCATTTTAACCAACAGTACCTACACATAGGTCTAATATTATTATTTTTTTTACCATATTTTTGAGAAATAATAATAGTCTACTCATATTAACCTTTATTTTACATCTACAGAATCATGAGTCCTAATCTTTAAGCAAAAAAATACTTTATGCAGCCCTATTATTATTATTATTATTATTATTAGTAGTAGTAGTAGTAGTAGTAGTAGTATTTATTATTATTATTATTATTATTCATTTATTCATTCATTTTTTTAATAAATAAAATTTTGTTTATAAATCTTTAGCATAAAAATCTGAACATTGGATGAATTCAGTTTTAAAAATCCTGTTTTATTTTAAATTTTTAAATAAATTTTTTTTTTTTTTTTTTTTACTCAATTCAGAAAATATTGTGCGTGGAGACCGAAAAATATATTGTAACTATTTGTTGTAGAACAAATTGTTATATATAATCAGGAAATGATGTATAAACACATCCCACAGAATATAGAATAAAGCTGTGAGGAGCAAGAAGGTCGCTAGTTCGAGCCTCGGCTGGGTCAATTGGCTTTTCTGTGTGGAGTTTGCATGTTCTCCCTGCGTTCGCGTGGGTTTCCTTCGGGTGCTCCGGTTTCCCCCACAGTCCAAAGACATGTGGTACAGTGAATTGGGAAGGCTAAATTGTCCGTAGTGTATGAGTGTGTATGGATGTTTCCCAGAGATAGGTTGCGGCTGAAAGGGCATCCGCTGCGTAAAACATGTGCTGGATAAGTTGGCGGTTCATTCAGCTGTGGCGACCCCAGATTAATAAAGGGACTAAGCCGAAAAGAAAATGAATTCATAAAGCTGTGAAGTGTTTGTAAGCGCTGCTGAAGGCAGACGCTCTTTGCAGAAAAAAAAATCTCATTTAAAGCCTTTTAAAATATGTAATGTCATTGAAATATACAGACACATACTGATAAAGCATGATAAAAGAAACACTAACATGTGTATTTAGGATGTTTTGTTTACACTAGACTGAAAAATAATATGTCAAACCTGCGTTTTTGTTTTTTGTGTTACTACATTTTGAAACATTTACATTTTTGTGCTATTCTCATCATCATGATCTTCCGCTCAGCATACGGTATCCCAAACTAAACACAGGAAGCTCTGTCACAGCAGTGCCATAAATTTCCCTTACTTTCAACAGCAGCCACTGCCATCCTCAAAAACAAAGAGAAAGTTCTGTGTTGTGTGCGTGGGCAATAAACTGCTAGAAAAAGCATTGCCATTCATCGTGTATATACATGTGCTATTTCTCAATATAAATCATGTCAATGAATACGTGTACATGAACATCAGTAATTGAATTATTTGCTTTAATCTGAGTAAGACAGTAATATGATTAAGGTGTTTACACCAGTTGCATTTTGATAGTTCCTTTCATGATCCCGTTTTACACATTTTAGCACATAATTCGATTAACGTCATTGCGTCATCACGCCATCCTCCGGAGTTTCTTGTAATTTCAGGTGTTTCATTTTTAATTTGTCTACTTTAACTGCAGTTTGGCACTTTCACCTTCATTCAGGAACATTTCATGCATGCCTCATGACAAACTATATATTGGATGCAAGTATGAACTGCTGGAGGAGTGTTGTTTTAATGGATTTTGATTCCACACGCCGTATGGGAAAAAAACTGTCTGTGGTCCTTCACTGAGTCAGTAGGTTATAAAGTTAAACTGAGAAACTGAGTATAGTGTCTTTTTATTATTATTTATAGTAGCAATATACACTTAAGAGAGTGCACAGTTTCCATTGCTAAACATTTTTCTTTTTTACAAACTATAAAGTAACAGAACACAAAATCAAACAAAAGTTTCATAGAAAAAAATGGTAACATAAATAATATCAATAACTAAATATACATAGGTCAGGGAGGGTCGACTCTTTATTTGTTTGCTCAACTTTAGTTTAGTGATTATAAGCTGTAAATTCCTAATCTAAAGAGAGGATTAAGAGGGGGAGTGCAGTGGGTCCTGAATTGAAAAATGTTTGTTCTGTGGATGGGAATTAGGTGGTATTATTTTTATATTTCTACGAGGATTGGATGTAGCAACCTAATGTATTCAGACCACTTGGACCAGATGTTTCTAAATACATTAATTTGGAGTCAAAGGGAGAATGTAATTTTTTCCATCACATAAATATCATATACTATTTCTTGCAATTATTGTGTTATTGGGGATTCAGGAAGTAACCAGTGTCATGTAATTCCTTTTTGGCTGCGATTTTTCAAAATATCAAGTAATTATTTTTCAGATTAACTTATTTGGATATCAGAGCTTCCAAAAGAAATAACCATGAATTGAAAGGGTAGTGTAATATTGAGTATGTTTTATATTACTCCATGTACTTCTACCCAAAATTGTTTTATTACTGGACATTCCCTAAAAATGTGCCAGTGTTTAGGTTCCTGAGACCCACATTGTCTGAGAGAATAGTGTCTTAATCAGAGTAGTGTCTTAATCGTATTAAAATCGGATTATTGGTGCCCATGTTAACATGCTCATTGTTGTGAATCATCCTTAGAAGCTGTTCAGGTACTCTTTTAATTTAAGCAATTTCACATCTGGCCAAGTACAGTTCAGATATCTTGATCTTGATCTCATTTTATCAAGGTTTGATCAGGAGGTATCTTGTAAGAACTGGAGACAGACGGGTGTCTCCACGAATCCATGATCTGATGTTTTTAGTTGTTAAACATAAGATAATTAATGTAGTGCATGTCTAACTGTGCATGCTCACATTGGCACCCCTTTTTTGTAGGCATGAAGAGTCTGAGATTGAAAATCGCTTGTGGTGTACACCGGCATTACCTTTTAATTTAGGGAGCATTCATTCATTCATTTTTTCAGTCTTATTTTTCTGGTTTCTGTGTTTTGTTTTGTTTTTCTTCAAAACTTTTTTTTTGGCATCTAATGAAAATAATTAGACTAATCCCTCTTTTAATTGGTAAATAAATGCAAACATTATTCATTCACCACAAAATACCTGTGTAGGCCTTTGAGTTTTGATGCTATTTGGGTATTTCTGAAAAATAAATGGTCAGTTTTTTGTAGGATGTACAGAATGGCTGCTGTAGTCTGTTTCTGTATATGATTTCTAAAAATGAAAACATAAGTCATGACTAAAGTTTCTATATTACTTTAAGATATTTTTATAAGTTAATCAGATTTCAACTTAATTTTTTTGTGCTATATATATTTAACTTGATGTTTTATGTCTGTTTAAATCATGTGATTTGAAAAAAAAACTTGTCAAAACAAATTGATCCAACTTAAAAGCTGACTGCTAGATTAATCCATATTGAGTTCTGTAAAAATGTCCAATGCATATCACGGCTATCAACATCACTGCGTCACTGTCACTGCGGTCTTAATTTCATTTTTACTGCTGAACTCTATAATTTACCTTCATTAATAGTAATTTTAATTGAAATATCTGAATTTGGTGTACTTCTCCTGAATGAAAAAGTTTTACTGACCCCAAACGTTTAAGTGCTAATATTCATGTATAAAGTCACAAGGCCACAGTTTGCTTCCAGACAGACCAACAGGCTTTATAGTGCGTCTACCGAACTGTCAAAACGTAAAGCCCTTCATATGAGCGTTGAAAGCAGGGGAGACGCTGCCCAATTATTTTGACTGTGTGAATCAAAGTAAGAAGTGAAGCAGGCAATTCTTTGAAAAGCAACCAGAACAAACGGGCAGGGGCTCTTTTTGAAGATGTGTGGACCCTTTGATTTCAGGCTCTCCATTAAATCTGTTCAAACCCTTGGCTGCGGGATGGCAGATACAGCTGTGGCGCCCAATGCCCCCCATGTCACCTCACATCACCCCCTCCTGCACCCCTGCTGTTCTCATGGTGTGTGTGCTTGCGCTTGGGTGAAACTGGTTTGCAGTTTGTTTAGATAAAACTTAGTTTTAGTGTAATTATCAGGCTACAAAGAAGCTTGTAGCATAAAGGTGGCATTTCATGTAGACTTCAGACTGCTAGTAACTGTATACTCTCAGCCATTTTGAGAAACAAAGCAATGGAAAAACATGGATTAACACAAAATATTCTGCATTCAGTTTAACAAACTTAAACCTTTGTTAATTTCATATTGTCACGATTCTCAAATTTTTTTTCAACATGAAATACTGTCAGTCATACTTATGTATCTGTTCAAGTCACATGAAGCAGCTTCCAGATCCAAGTGCTTTATCAAACTGTATGGGGAGGCTTAACAAATGGTAGTAATATAGGTTTGGAAAGCTACAAAGCGCTGTAATACTTACAAAATCACGAGATATATACATATATACATATATATATATATATATATATATATATATATATATATATATATATATATATATATATATATATATATATATATATATATACACTCTAAAAAACGTTGGGTTATTTATTTAACCCAATGGTTGAGTTAAAAATATTTGGTGCTTTGATGGGTTATTTTAAACCTTTTATTGGGTTATTTATTTAATAACTCAACCAGTTGGGTTACAATTTTGAAATTTCAACAGTCAACTGATTGATCTGACACAGAACCGCTGTATTAATATGCGTACGTGATGTTGCTCTTGCGTTATAAAGTTTATGTAAGCTCTAATGCAGTAATATTGTTATTTTTTTAATCAAATTGCCTCCTCGTGTCGTGTTTTTTTATATCTGTTTCACCTGGACTCGTAATTATTGATAATACAAGCGTGCGCGCTTCATAGCCGATCTATATGCGGATAAAAACGCTTTCTCTACCTCCGTGTTCATCTCTACAGTACTTTTGGAGGAAATGATACACGTATTTGAGATATTCCGCAGTATTTCTCGTCTTTAGGACCCAGCAGAGACATCAAACCAGAGTCGCGTCCAGTCTTGTTGAAGGTATGTTATGTTGTCTAAAAACACTGTCCTTTCGCTAGGAAACTATATTGTAACAATTAAATACTAATATAGACACATATATGTGCTACATTTTGTTCAGGAAGTTGCTAGTTTTCCCAAGAAGTACGGAATCTAAGCATTATATTATTATTGGTTATTATTCGCCGCTAGAGGGCGCTGAATGGATCGCAACGTGAGAAAGTTATCCTGGACGAGCAGAGCATAAGCTTGCTACATCGTCTTTTATCAGAAGAGGATTCATGATCCATTTCAAGGTACTTGATTATTATCTATTGAAAGTTAAATGTTATTATTACTGTTTGTGTGTACTATATTGAAGGCCCTGAAAATTGCATTTTCCCTACATCTTTTACTAACCTACAGGAATGAAACCACAGCCCTGATAATGTTAGATGCTAATATTAATGTTTAATCGGTTATATATGTCATACAGCAATTAAATATAAGCTTAAAAAATTATACATATAAGAATTGTAACATCTGCTAGCTTTGTATAATAATAGTAGTAATATATGCTAATAAACAATAATACAAAGCCCTTAAACATACACTGTCCTTGCCCAGTTTTCAATTCAGGTGATGCTGTGACCACTCAACTGATAAATGTTGTCTGTCAGCTCATGTTAATTTGTGGTTAATTTTATTTTTTGTTTGTTTGTTCATTGTAGGCTGCTCTGGACCGACCGAGCTTTGGACCTCCTTGATAATCTTGTTGAGAGGTGAGAAAACAACAGCTCTGTATTTTGTAATATTTACATGATGTAAAAATGCACCAATACACACACTTAAGCAGTATCATATACTGTAAAGGTGTCTTTACATCACCATATGTCTTAAAATCAAATTATACATTTGTAATTCTTCTGTAAATGCATTTATACTTCTCTGAACAGCACCGGTAGTGTGTACAGACACAAATGTCTCTTTCAAAAGCGTTTCTGTGCCTTATTTCAGTGTGAATTTGGTATTAGACTGTATCAGGCATGAAACCACAGGTAATTACAGATGACTGATTTAGAGTCTAAGCACAGTTCAGAAATTTCAGAACTCCACTCCTGGAACATTTGACCAAATTGAGATATTACAGACATTAACCTATTTATATTAATTATTGCGTTATGACTGTTATTTCAGTAGAAATCTGTGATCAAGAGTTTGACTCTTTTGCAAGTTTCTGAGCATGAGAATTAAGCACACTGATGAACATCAGTGCACAATTGACCATGTAAAATGGACCTTATTTGCCCACCAAATTTGCAAATGTGATGCACCTTAACAACTCACATAAAAGACTAATTCTGCAGCTAAAAGTGCACATTTTTATAGTTTTTTTTTTTCTTCTCTTTATCTGTTTAAGGTACCCCTGGAGATGACCACTTCCAGCCTTCCAGTTATCTTTTCTCCATTGCTAAACTGGGTAAATACATGATTTTTGTTGTTATTTGGTCCGGCATACATTTGCAAATTTAAAATTTCTGTTTTAAGGTTGGAGCGAACATCATTTGGTATATGGAGGAGTAGGTAACTAAACCATTCTTGGTGTGAAATTCCACAGCATTTTTTCCTCTGTTGAAGTCAGTGGGGACGATCAAGTTTTTGA